>NC_081348.1:11971534-12024509 GCF_029784015.1 Lycium ferocissimum
ATTATAAGATTTATTATTTGCAATAGCTATTCCCCGCGACAATCCAATGCATAAACACGGAGGCCTTTTATTTCTTTGAAGGGATATTCGCTAAGAAATTTCTTAGCCCCCCCCTTTTAGAACCGGTAAGCCCCCACAAACTTTGACTCATAGTCGATCTGGAAATTTCGTCCCCCGATTTCCACGATATTGCCTCCCCCCAAGGGGGAACACATAACCACTAGTGGATTTTGTCCCCTATGGGAGATCCATTTCTTTCACAATCCCCCTTTTCAAAGTAAAAAGGAAACCCCTTAGGGGGATACCAAATTCAGGGTTTCCCTCTCAAATATTTCATCATCCTAATTATTGGGAGCCAATGCTCTTGATTGGGATTATGAGTATATCCACTCGGTCTACGCACATCATCATACGCTATATCGAGCTGGTAAAATTAGGTCGTAAATGCGTCGGACTCCCGAATAATCGAGCATATTTGGGGCGGAAATCAGCGGGTCACTTATTATTCTTTTTTTTCAATTGAGGTTAGCGTTGTAAGGAGTGGCCACAGTGTCACCTCGAAACATTTCAAACTTGTAAAAATCTCTCCATGTGTTCTTGTGACATAGATAGACTATCATCACTCCTTATAACTTTAACTCCCAATATCATCATTCATTTAGCTGACACTTCATATCAAAGTTAGTAGACAAAAATAATTTGGTATTCTCCACAATATTTAAACTTGTACCAAATATGAGCATGTCATCTACATATAAGCATATTATCACATAACCGTTGTCTACCACTTTGTAAAAACACATTTATCCACTTCAACAGAAGAAAAATCGTCTCTCAATAAGACTTGATCAAATTTCTCATGCCACTGTTTAGGAGCTTGCTTAAGGCCATAAAGTGATTTCATTAATTTACAAACTTTATTTTCTTGTCCGAAAACTACACATCCCTCAGGTTGAACCATATAAATCTCTTCTTCTAAATCACAAGTTTAAAAATGCTATTTTACATCCATTTGATGGATAAAAAGCTTGTGAATTGATGCTAAAGCAATTAAAACTCGAATAGAAGAAATTCTAGTCACTAGTGCAAATGTATCAAAATAATCAATATTTTGTTTTTGAGAAAATCCTTTTGCTACTAAACGAGCTTTATATTTATCTATAGAGCCATCACGATTAAGTTTCTTTTTGAAAATCCATTTACAACCAATAGGTTTTGGACCAGGAGGCAAGTCAGTCAAAATCCATGTATTATTTTTCATAATAGAATCAATTTCCATTTTTGTGCCTCTTTCCGAAGAGCATCGAGGAAGAAGATACAACTTCAAAATAATTTGATGGTTCATTATCGAAAAGAAAAGTTTGAAAATCATTTCCATAAGAAAAATACTCTTTCCTAGGCCTTTTGCTCCTTCTGAGTTCCTCATTAGAGGTAATCTCATTCTTTTCATTCAACAGGTGCATGAGAAATTTTATCAGACAGTTGAAAAATATGTTAAAAAAATTTAGCATTCTTTGTCTCAATTATAGTATTGCAGTCAAGCACATCACTTTTCAACACAAGAAATCTGTACACAGCACTATGTTCAGCATATCCAATCAACAAGCAATCAGTTGTCCTAGAACCTATTTTTCTCTTTTTAGGTTCAGGCAAAAGAACTTTAGTAAGGCACCCCCACACTTTTAAATATTTCAAATTAGGTCTATAACTTTTCCACAATTCATAAGGAGTTTTTCCAGTTCTTTTATAAGGAATTCTATTTTGTAAATGACATGCAGATAAAATAGCTTTACCCCACAAATTATCAGGTGCATTAGAACTAACTAACATGGAGTTCATCATTTCCTTCAATGTTCTATTTTTCCTTTCAGCTACTCCATTAGACTCAGGTGAATAAGGCGGAGTTATTTCATGAATAATACCTTCTTTTTCACAAAAAGCATTTAAAGACAGGTATTTACCTTCTCTATCAGATCTAATTCTCTTAATTTTTCTACTAAGCTGATTTTCAACCTCCATTTTATAAGAAATAAAGGCATTAAAAGCATCATTTTTATTTCTAAGTAAATACAACTTAGTAAATCTAGAAAAATCATCAATAAAAGTCACATAATATCTTTTACCACCTCTAGTCACGATGCTTTAAATCACCTAAATCAGTATGAAATCAAAGATAATAATTCAATTTCTCTATTCTTGGAAAACATGACTTTTTAGTAATTTTAGCTTCAGCACATATTTCACACTTGTCAAAATTGCTTGAGTCTAAGCCAGATATAAAACCCAATGACTGCATTTTCTTTATATATGCGGTATTAACATGTCCTAATCTAGAATGCCACAAAGAAATGGACTCAACCATATAAGCAGAAGTAGATACATTTGCACTGATATCATTACAAATATTAAGCACAAATAGGCCATGGTTACAAGAACCTTTGCCCTTTTAATATTATTTTTGGTCAACACAACCTTATTTTCTTCAAAAGAAACCTTCACCCCAACTTTTCCTAATAATCCCATAGAGATCAAATTGGTTCGGATATTAGGATCATGCAACACATCACTCAATGCTAGGGTTTTACCAGATGTGAGTTTGAGAAGAACTTTTCCTTTCCCAAGAACTTGAGTTGTCCTTGAGTCACAAAGATAAACAGTTTCTTCTCCTTCCTTAACTTGGGTGTATGACACAAAGTCATTTTTATTTACACAAATGTGCCTAGTAGCACCTGTAACACCCCAAAATTTTTAAACTAACACTTGAATTTTCGATTGACCATATCTTGATAGTAGGGATATATTTTATTTCGCGCTTCTTGAACGTGAATTTAATGATATTTGGAACTTGTTTGAAGTGTTATGAGGGTAGTTATGTAAACTACTCCTACTATTATTATCTTAGTAAATTAAGAAATGGAATGGATATTTGATATTTTGGTCAACCACCTTTTTTTTCCTTCATATATAATATTCTTGGCTCATTGCTATTTCATCCAAATAAATTAGGGCTTATTCTTCATGCCATAGTAATACATCCATACTTGAAAAGGTAAATTTGGGGTTGAGGATGTCAAGTGTTTGGTTGATGCTTTGTTACTCTCTCCCATCATATGGTTACAACGCAACCTCTTCCTTCTGTTGTATACTTCTCTAAATTATTGAAGATTATGCTCAATATGAAGCACTACTCCTCCTTTTTGTGGTAAGTTACTAAATTTCGTTTTCGAACTGATCAGCTGTTAGTATTTTGAGCTTATCTCCTTGTATAAAATTTAGTTTTAAGTGAGCCAAGATGATGCGGAAAGCTATTTCGTAGATCTACAACTTTTGTTCGGGAGCTCCAAAAACCTAGTTTTCTTGTATTTACTCAAAAAGAGGTGATGAAGTACGGGGGAAGGTGCGCCCAGGATACATTTTACAAACCCCCATGTGCTACTGTTAGTATTTTAGGAATGTATTTTTGTACAAAATTGATATTGGGGTGACTTAAATTTCTATAGAACCCCAAGACATATATCTACAATATTCATTAAGGGCACAAAGTCCATTTTTGTCGTTTACCCCGCACAGGCGAGTCACGATACAAGACGGTCGCAGCATGCAAAATTTCTATTTGCTAGTTCGGGGTGATTTTCAACACCGTATCGTGTTTAGTTTTGATGTGCTGAAACCATTGACCTTAATTAGATATTTGATGGTGTATTTGAGTATATATATACCCTTGTACAAGCTAAGGGAAATTGGCTAAAGAAGTTGACATATTTACTTGATCGTTGCTTCGGGGATTTATAACTTCTTGATGGTTGTGTGAGCTTTAGAAGCTCTAAAGCTCCAAGGTTTGTACCTAAACTTGAACTTCGCTTTCAATTTATATTGGTTTGAGATATTGTGAGAAGATTGAATCTTGGTGATATAATATCTACGTTAAATTGTTGTCATCTCGATTCTGTTGCTACTTTGATAGTTTACTTGCTTTGAGGGTTGAGAAAGAATATATTGAGACACTTCAATATGGTAACTTCATTGAGAGTATGATTTTATAAATTGAGTTATGAGTATGCTAAAATCACATTGGTGTTATGTGAAGCATTTTTGTAAGACGACCTTTTCGCCCACATATAGGGATTGCTTGAGCATTATTGCATTCTTGATTATGGGGTGACGACCCTTCTTGATTTCGGATCTTGCCCATCTTGACTTTGGATTTGCATTTCGTCTTGATGTTACACCTCGAAAATTTTTCCGTTAATGCACGGTGAATAGACTAACGAAGGGCACAAAGTATACGATGTTTCGATAAGTAAGGAATAGCCTTTGGTGACCCTAATTGAGTTTTCAAAGACATCCGAAGTAAGAAGAAAGTTTGCCAAGGAAGGCAAGGTATACGTTATGTATCAGAAGGGATTTACGAGTACCGAATTAATGATGACTTAATGATTTCTTGGATAAGAGTTATAACTTTCCTTAGATTGTTAATGAGGTGTTAAACAAGTGTTAAGAAGGTTCCATAAGGATTGGAGATCAAACGAGTCGACGAGAACGGGTTCGGAAAAGCTGGGCATTATACGGCCCAACATACTAGCCGTATAAAATATACTGGCTGTATGTTAGGCCGTATATTCAGCCCAGATTGGTAGCCTTCACTGGACCAAAAGTAAGGCCAAACATACGGTCAGTATAAATTATACGAACCGTATGTTGGTCCGTGAAATCAAAGCGGAACATATTGTGAATTATTAATAAGGGGACCAAGTTCATTTCATCTTCACTCTCCTTCTCTCTAGAACTCTCTAGAACATTTCTCCACACCTCTCCCATAAGATTTCAAGAGATATTAATGATCAACTTCATCAAACCAAGAGAATCAAGTGTAAGAAACTCATTAAAGTCATCCAAGACGAGAAATCCAAGTTGAAGTGGAACTAGGGTTTTGCTCAAGTGAAGTGTTTCCACCCAAAGTCCATTCCTACACTATCTAAGGTAAGTTTTATGGTCTTTCCATGTTGTTTAAGGTATTAAGAGGTTGAAAGACTTGGATTGTAGAAGGAGATAGAAAATGGGTCATGAATGTGAGAATAGTATCATTTTTGAGTAGTAGCTTGGATTGGGTTATGATTCTTGATATGTTGTGACTATAATTATGCTATAATTGATATTAAGAACATGGGATAGACATTGTATATGAATGAATGTAATAGTGTGCTATGGCTATGAATATGGATGAATTGAAGTGGATTGAGAAATATGGATAATGTAGTTGAATGAAGACTATTGTTATGATGTTGTGAATGTTATTATAGATGTTTGGGAGTTGATATATGATATGGAGGAAGTTGTATAAACAAAGGAGATGCTGCCCAATTTTCTCTAGCCTTAGTCAAGTATGCTAAGCTATCGATTTTCTAATGTTAGTATAACTCACAATGAAGGTAGAAACGTGAGCATTGAAGGAGAACGTTCAAACGATAGAATAGTTGAATGAAAAGGTATGTAAGGCTAACCCTTCTTTCAATAAGGCATGGTTCCTTGGCCATATATCTATTCTTTCATGAGCCTATGATGTCCTCCAAATGATTCTATATGATGTCCTCCAAATGATTCTATCTTTGAAAACTACTAAAGCTGCATGATTCTCGTTATGTTACGATTCTATGAAATTCCTTATATGACGAGTGATCCTCTCTGGATAGATGCAATGAAACGATGATAGTAATGATGTCAAAGATGCTTATGAGCTCTTATGTATATGTGTTTATGTATGACTATTATGTAACAGAGCTTATATGGCCGGGTATGATATGTATCACGCGCGCGCGCCTACTGATTGGGTACGGACGACCACAGGCCTTGGTAGGGCCGGGTATGTATAAATCAAAGCCTTGCCATGGCGGGTATGTGAAACAGATCACGTCATGGTCGGGTATGCTATGAATATAAATATGTATATGAATATGAAAATAAATACGGATACGAATACGGATACAAATAAGGATGTATGTACACGATCACGTATTAGAAATGGAAGGTCCTGTGAAAAGCAAGTAAGTGTTTATGACGACGGTTCTACTACCTCCCGTCTTATGATACTTCTTATGTTGTCTCTTATGCTTCTATAATGATGTTGATTATGCTTTCACATACTCGGTACATTAACTGTCGTGCTTACGCTCTTTTGTTTGTGGACGGCGTCGTGCCGCGGTGGCCGGGAGACGAACGATCTATAGCTTTATTACTCGGGGGACTACGTAGCGGAGCTCCATTTCATTCGGAGCTACAACTTTTGGTATCTATTCTTTTGTGTGCATACTTATGGGTATGGCGGGGTCTGTCCCGCTTATATCTTGTGACATACTCTCCTTAGAGGCTCGTAGACATGTGTATATGGTTAGATGTATTTAGCCTTGTAAACATATTTTGGATATCATTTTGTTAGCCTCGTCGGCTTATGTACATTGATATGGTCATAGTTGTTGATGGTGATATAAATGTATTGTTGCCCAATGGGATTAGTATGAATGATGGATAGAAAGTATGATTTAGCTATGTGGCTCACTTAGATGTGAAAGTGAATGTATGATAAGAGGTGCTCGGGTGGGTTAGCACCGGGTACCCGTCATGGCCCTCCGGTTGGGTCGTGACACTTGATAACGGGCTTTTGTCCATTCTCGAGTATGAGTGGAAAGACACTTTCAACATGGCTCTTGATTCTCTTGATTATTGGGTGACAACCTTTCTTGATAGGGGCTTCGGTCCTTCTTGATAGGGGCTTCAGACCTTCTTGATATTTGATAGTGCTTGATGTGATGGCATGACGTATGTGTTGGGCGAAAATTAACTAACTGAATGACGTTTCATGAATTAGCTTCGAAAGCTTTCTTGACACTTGGTATTTGAGGCTTTGAAAACTTTCTTGACACTTGGTATTTGAAATTTCAAAAGCTTTCTTGATACTCGGTATTTGAAGCTTCGGAGGCTTTCTTGACACTTGGCATTTGAAATATTAGTATCTTGAACTATTTTATTGTTTGGTGATTCTCTGATTAAGTACTTGGTTGTAAAGCGAATAAGCTTATGTCTTGAACTCACTTCTTGCACTTATATTTGATTCATAGCTCACGATTAAATTAACCAAATGGTGAAATTCTTGGATTTGCTTTGGAAAGCTTCTTGATATCTTGAACTATTTTAATATATGATATTTATTCTCTTGAAAGGATTGTACCTTTATTTAATTCTTGTTTGATATTTCATTCTCTTGAAACCATGGTACCTTCGTTAAGTGCTTGATGATGATTTTGGATATGCTCATTCCTAGAATTTATTGTTGTAATCCTTACATAGCCTACTTCTCCTTTTGATATGAAATGTTAGTTAAGTTTATATGCCACTAAGCTTTATGCTTAGCGATAGTTTGTTACTATCGTAGGTGATGTTCCGAAGAAGACTTAAGGATGGCCAATTGAGGTAGACTATTTGGAAGCTTAGATGAAGATCACATTTGCATGAGCATGTTCATTTTGCTTACTTTTGGGGACTTGTACGTGATCCATGTGACACACTTAGGTATGCATTTTTGAAACTTGTTTACACGGGCCTCTTTCCACTAATAAATTATTGTGAATATCTTATCCAATAAATTTCTTCTAAACGTTGAGGTATGAAAGTTGCTATTGTTTCGTAAGTGGCATCCTCCCAAAAAGGGGTGCTATAGAACCAGAGTCTATCACCTAGTTTCTCACATTGGTCTCAATATTTATTTCTAAAATGACTGCAATAATTATATCATCCGCTTCAGTCAAATTTATTTTTGACTTAACGGATTGTCATTTCTTGCAAAAATTCTCTTGCATTGAGGTGTATTTTTCATGAAGATTTTATTATTGGTTGTGGGCTTGTAACCATGTCCATTTACATACCTGAATTTTGGCAGCATCATTTGGCTAAATTGTGAACATATTAATGCATCTGCATCACCATGGACATCTGGCAAGATGGCGAGAACGGGAGCAGCCATGACAACACTAATGTTGGTATTATCACTAATTTCACCAGAGTCTATCTCCCAGTTTCTCACATTGGCCTTAATATTTATTTGACGAAATGACTGCAATAATTATATCATCCGCTTCAGTCAAATTTATTTTTGACTTAACGGGATTGTCATTTCTTGCAAAAATTCTCTTGCATTGAGGTGTATTTTTCCTGAAGGTTTTATTATTGGCTGTGGACTTGTAACCATGTCCATTTACATACCTGAATTTTGGCATCATCATTTGGCTAAATTGTGGACATAGTAATGCATCTGCATCACCATGGACATCTGGCAAGATGGCGGGAACGGGAGCAGCCATGACAACACTAATATTGGTATTATCACTAATTTCTCAAGTAACATTATTTACCATAGTTTCTTAGATTGTTGGGAAAACCACAAAATAAAACCAGTACAATAATAATAATTATTTACTTAGCAAAATAACAGTACTGAAAATATGATATTACTACGATAATATATTTACCAATAAAAGCACAGTAATAATACTATTATTTAGTTAGTAAAATAATATAACAACACTTGGAAAAAACAAAATAGTATTACGATAATATTTTAGTAAATACACAGTCTGACTTGAGTCGTGCTAGGCACTGTCCTAAAAAACTAGTTCATTGAATGTAAAATGTTTCCCCTGGATTAAACAAGCCCTTCTCTAATTAAATTAGAGGATACAGGAATCAGCAAAATTATTATAATACCAGCAAGTTATACTGAAAACAAATGATTTATAAAGGAAAAGAATAATATTTAAAGAACTTTATAAAGGACATTAGAAAAGTAAAGTAGAAAAAAATATTAGTTCTTGGCTGTTGAGTGTATTACGGATGCCAAAGAAGAGACTATTTATAGGCATGAGAATTAATTTTAAACTTGACAAGTGTAAAATGAGCTTGACAAGTGTATGGTTACTTGGTAAATTCTTGCTTTGCCACATTGATTCATGAAGCCACTACATGACATTTGGTCACTTAGGTGTCAAAATCTTTTCATACAATTTGCCACACAAAATTTAAATTGCCACTTCTCCAAGTAATAGTATCATTTGTCACAAAATCTTTAAAATACTACTACAAGAATAAGGGAAAATGATTCCATCAAGAAAGTACACATCCTTATCCTTACTCTTTTCTTTTCTTTTATAATATAGTATAAGTTATAGAGAATTATTAATGCTTCTGACTTTGGGTAGTAATGCTCAATTAACTATCTTACTCTTTTTGTTTTCTTTATAATAAGTTATAGAGAATTATTAATGCTTCTGACTTTGGGTAGTAATGCTCAATTAACTATCTTATTATTTGGATAGCGTATTGTGGTGCACCACGCAGCTAGAGGGTGACGTATTGGTATAGTAAAAGTCATGGTATGCTATTTGTAAACATTACAATGCACCATATATTTGCATACGAATTATTAATTAACCTTGAGAAAGAGACGTCAAGGTGAATATAAACACTTAGAAAACTAATCAAACACGCTTGGATGTGATGTAGTGATGAATGAAATTAATTAAAAACAAAAAGAAATCAAAGTTTAAATGATATGCAGAGATAATATGTAGTGATAGGATGTAACAAATACCTACTGCAAGAAAAAAAATTTGCCTCTCCGTACACCATCGCTATAACAAATGTTAGGAAAGCAATCAATTAGAAAATACTAGAAGTATGTATATTGTATCCAAAAACTAGCAAAGGAAGTTAAGGACTCAAAGGTCCATATTCTACACCATGAGAAGCTCTGACATAATCACATTGCCCAGTCTTCAATTTGTTAAAACTATTTCACGTGATACTGATTATTTATACTCACTATGTAAAGGTATGCGTTTCTTTTGAATTTTTTTACTACGCGCCCCATTACTTTAACATTAATTGGGCAAGATTTTCTTGTCTAAAAACATATACCCAAATTTTATATTTTTGAATCCACACAATTTGAATTCACTTTTTTTATTTATGAGACAAAAAAGAAAAAGAAATCTCACACAATTAATATCAATTGTACGAGATACATAATAATAATAAAGTTTTTCTCTTTCTTCCGATGAATATGTGCTTCATTTTGGAATGCTCTTTCCCGTTTGACCAACGCAAATCTGAAAAGTATGGGCCATTGAAGTGGGGGTTGCCAGCTAGACCATTAGCTAACTTTACGAGATGCTCTATTATTTGCTTTACCGCTGATATATCACACACATTTTCTTATTCGAATTTTTAAAAAGTTATGACCAGTGAACAAGTATTTAGAAGAAAACATAAACGGAAAACATAAGGAAGAAAAAAAAAAAACTTTGGAGGAGACAAAAGAATTAAAATTACAATCTAATTATTTTAAGCTTACTTTGATGACTCGAGTGTAATTTCAAAATCTATAGAAGTTGTCAAGGATGAAAATTTAAAAATTTAAATTAATATTATGAGCGTAACGTTTTACATAATGGCCGCTTTGAAAAATAAATAAATAAAAAGAATCGAAAGGTCATTAAAAACACCAACATGACATTGATTTTTTCATACCTCGTAATGCACACGTTTTATAGCGATAAATGCGCCTTTCACGTCTTCTTTATTGAAATGACTAGGGAGAGGTCGTTGGAAAAATAATTCAAGAGGTCCATAAGTGTTAAAATCAAGATAAGTATATATAATTGGGCCAACTTAATATATTGGTATTATCGGCACAAAAGAAATAGTTTTCGGATTTTTCATAGAAGATTGGATCATAACTTAATAAATTTAAAAATAAATTCTTTCAACAAAGATGTGAATTACTCCCTCCATTCTAATATAAATAAATTTTTGAAAATAAATAAATTTTTCAAAGTCTAAAGATGTATTAATTAATTTATTCCAAAATTACCCTTCTTTTTAATGGGGGTTTCAACTGTTTACATTTTCTAGAAGTATGGTATTAAAAGAGGGAGTTATTTTTCAAAGAAAATTTAGGGAAGAAATAATGAGTAATATTGACAAATTACCCTTTGATTAGTGTCGTTAATTAACTTTCTTAATTAGAGATGTACCGCACCTC
This sequence comes from Lycium ferocissimum, assembly GCF_029784015.1. Lineage (NCBI taxonomy): Eukaryota > Viridiplantae > Streptophyta > Magnoliopsida > Solanales > Solanaceae > Lycium > Lycium ferocissimum. The sequence goes on from NC_081348.1 coordinate 11,982,624, forward strand.
AAAAATTCACCAAAAAATAAACCTTGATATATATCAGAATAATATATCCTATATATTTGATACCTTCTCCTACAATAAAATTAATAACCCCAACACCATTAGTTATACCATCAATTACTGGTCGATCAAGAAAATAAGTAAATTCCAATGTTCTTTTAACACTAATTAAGAATCTTGCATGAAAAGAAGGGGATGTCTTTTTTTTTTTTTTTTTTGTCTGTTTTAGAAAAGAAAAAAAAATATCTTCCGAATTATTGTACATTTAATTTAAATTAGAAATTTTTATATCCAATTCTAAGAAACCTTTAACTACACATGCATCTGATTATTATGACTTTTCACCCCTTAGTTCGATAAACCTGTTGGATAAAGAGGTTTAGCTTTGTGCTATAATCACCGATCAGAAATCATTTCTATGCATAGTTAGCAATGTATCTCTCACATTTATATTTTATTATTTTATTTTATTGTTCACTCTTGTAATGTATTATTTACTTTTTTCACCGGTCGTACCGATCATAAGATGCTGTAGATTGTCTTCTAATATTACTAAAATTTTATATTCTTTTAAATTTTACATAAATAAAGTGCTTTTAAATGAGTTTCACCATAATACATTACTCGATGGGCTAGAAGAATTTTCTTCTTCTTCTTCTTCAAAATAGAAGGACTTGAAGGGAAAACAGAAAGGATCTCTTAGATATAATAATGAAACTTTTAGAGGCTGTTTGTCTTGAGGAATTAAGTGAATTATTCTAATATAAAATTTGAAACAAATTTATCATGTGTTTAGTTGAGGGTATTAATTAATACTAAGATAAATTTCATACCACATTAATGATATTATTTATTCTATAGTTTCAGGACTACAATCCTGATAAAATCACAAGATAATATGATTTTGAATCAAACAACACCATTAAAATATAAACCCCCTCTTAATTATGTGAAAAATAAAGCTAAGGAAAATACCACACTAAGTACCTATTTGGCCATGAGAATTTTTCACTTTTTTTGGAAAATATTTTCACTTTATTTGGAAATCAGCATTTAGCCATGAAAATTCCAAATACAACTTAAAGTTGTATTTGAAATTTAAAAAATACCTAAAACTTTATTTTCACTATTACATTCAAACAATCAAATATTCTTTGCAAAAACTATAACCAAACACAACTTTATTTTCTACTCCCATTTTAGAATTCCAAAATTAGTGAAAAATATTTGACTACTGATTTAACAAAAAGGTAAAGAAAAGGATACCCTGAAAGTGGTCCGTTGGCATTATAAGAAAAGAAGAAAGCGACTTGACTGCCGACTTGAGGTTCCAATTGTCTGCTTCTATAAAGGGTCAACAATACATACGAGACACGCCTTTTTATAATATTCCGGCTCCGACATTTTCACAAACAGTTGGCCTACAGTTTCCCGTGAGTTGTTTGTAGGGAACCAATACAAACCCTAGCACAAGACAGTAACTAAGAAGAATTGATTGAGAAAGAAGAATGAAGTACGTTTTGGTAACTGGTGGTGTAGTGAGTGGTCTTGGTAAAGGCGTTACAGCAAGTAGCGTCGGCGTTGTTCTCAAAGCATGTGGCCTTCGTGTTACCTCTATCAAAATTGGTTCGTTTTTTTTTTTTTTTTTTTTACTACTTATCTTTTTTGTTTTCACTAAGTTTAGGCATATTGCCTTGTTTTCCTTTTTGGTGCACTTCATTATCATCTTACGTGGCGTTATTGTTTTTTGAACTTCATATGTATCTTCTAATTGATAATTTGGCATAAGAAAGAACTTAAGTTAGTTCAGTAATTTTTCTCTTTAGAAAGAGGTTTGCTATAGAGCATGGTATTTATGCTGAACAGAGGCGGATTCAGGATTTGAAGCTTGTGGGTTCCCAGCTAGCACCGTCTGTTGTTACTGGTTCTCAGCTCAAATTTCTTATAGTAATCCAAAAGGATGGTAGGAACTTTTTTTTTTTTTTTTCATTCACAAAGGCGAAAATTTTAGGCCAAAAGAAAAACTCACATGTGTGTCGGAAAATTCCTGCATCATTTTCCCTTGTTTGGTGGTATGTTGAATTTGGTGACCCGTGCTTTATAAAAGAGAGAAGTTGGTGACATATGATAATCGTACAAGAGGAACCGAACCAAAGAAGAAGAAGAGGAGGATTAAAATGATATGAAGTAAGAGTAAAGGAAAATGATTCTGCCCACATAGAGGAAAGTCATTTCTCTCCTTTTTCATGGAAAATATTTTTGTTGGATTAAATATTGTCAGAATTCAAGGTATCCCAACACTGGAAACTGTTTTATCGAGGAAATTATTTCCTTGAAAACAGTTTCTGTCATACCATACGCACTTTTGGATGTTGATTGAAGCAAGAAATATGGTGTAGAAATTGGGATATTTGGAAAAGAAATTGAAAGAAGTGTTTCCCTATTTTGTTTTCTAGATATTATTCCTGGGGAAATGTTTTACACAGTTCAGGGTATTTGAAAATGGGGAACTAATTTCATCAAGGAAAGTATTTTCTCGGAAAACATTCTTCGTCACACAAAATCCACCCTTTATTTCCCCATTTTACTTTGTTGCTTAGCTGATTTTATCCTTGGCCACGGTGAAGAATTAGCTCTTGTTATGGAGTTTCTGAACGCTTTATGTTGGCAGCAGCCAATATTCACTTATATGTATGTAGCATAAAAAGTTTACAAAAGATAATAGTTTCAAGTGTAGTGCATCCTGTGCATCCAGAAACGTATATTAGTCTATTGGAAGGTTGAGTTAACTTCTTGTCTTGTTTATCATTCGCCTTTACCACTGAATCTTAATTTGATGTATGATGCCATTAAGCGGAACTTTTAAGAAACTAAGAATACTATAGAAGATGAAAGCATGTATCCATGGGATTAAAAATTGCCTTGACCCTGGAATAAAAGAAATGGAAGTATTCAGGCAGGAAAGACCAAGCAGAGACAAATTAAATGAGATTCCCGCCTCCGGAGGGAGTTCCCCACAGGGCTATTACACGTATACCCCGCTTGAATGCCAGGATGATTATTCTTGCGTTTTCTTAGTTCTGTTGTTCTGTTGATGGATCTTGAATTGATTACTGTTGTTTATCTCTGCAATACACTAAGACTTTTTCGTCTTTGCAGATCCATATTTGAACACTGATGCTGGCACTATGTCCCCTTTTGAGCATGGGGAGGTTTTTGTGCTTGATGATGGCGGAGAGGTCTTCCTCTGCTTCTCCTCGTTTACTTAGTAAAACTTTTTCAATCGCCTTTATTAAATTAGACTCTGTTGTGATGATCTTCAAACAATTAGTTGGCATACTGAAAATTAATTTTGTAAATATTCCTATTGTATGCTTTACTTTTTTGATATGTTTTACCTTATATGGCCTGCATCATGCAGGACAGCCAGTACTTGATGGTTAACATTCTCTAATTTGATGAGTCCTCATACAATTGGAACTCATAGGAACCAACTTGTTCCACATATAAGTAAATTGTTTCCAGTACACCAAGGGTTGCTGATATTTTTAAGATATACTTCTCTGGAAGAGGTAAGTATAAGATGCACTAACGATAAACTTCAAATAAGAGAGAGCTAGCTGATAAAGACCCTTCACTTTTAGCTATAAGGTTGAGGTTCTAATGACCAACCGAATAAAGTGGGAAAGGGCCACTGGGCTCCTAGCGGTGGGGGTTGAGGGTGGGTGGAGTCTCGGAATGAAAACAATGTTTCATACTGATACACACTTTTCTTTTATAAAAAGAACCTAAGTTTTGCATATGTACCGTATCCACAAGATAGAGTTCACTAACTTACGCTTGGACTATTCTATGGTTCAAAATCAGGTTTTGATAGATATCTGATGTTACTTATTCTCTTTTAAAATCTTTAGTTTATGTGACAAAACTGTCTCCTACCAGAAAATTGGTACTGTATTTACATAAAATAGATGCTGGTCTTCCTCTGAAGCTTCAAAGATGTGTAACTCTCATTCATTGCGACACTGATGTGCTTCAACAGGTTGATCTAGATTTGGGAAATTATGAACGCTTTTTGGATGTGACATTGACAAGAGACAACAATATTACCACTGGAAAGATATATCAGGTTCTTATAAATAAACATATACATGTAGAATATGTGTCTTACATGGATTTATGCCTATCGCCTGTTCAAGAATGAGATTTGTTTGACAGTTTTTTTTTTTTTTTTCCTTATTGGGTTGGTTACTAGTCTGTTCTGGAGAAGGAGAGGAAAGGTGATTATCTTGGAAAAACTGTTCAGGTGATTTTACTTTTATTTGATATCATATATGGTGCATCACTGGAAAGAAACCTATTACTCAGAGGGATTGCTGCCTCTCTCTCTCTAGGTGGTTCCCCACATTACTGATGCTATTAAGGATTGGATTGAGTCGGTATCTCTGACTCCCGTGGATGGGCAGGAGGGACCTGCGGATGTTTGTGTCATTGAATTGGGGGGCACTGTAGGTAAGTGCTCCTAGAAGGCAGGTGCATTAATCTGCTAAAAGTTCTGGCCCTCTTCCCCATATATTATTGTATTGTAGTATCTCTTCTCAAGTACCTTTTTACATTTTTGTTTTTAGGTGATATTGAATCGATGCCCTTCATTGAGGCTTTACGACAGTTGTATTTCTCAGTTGGTAAGTAGGGTTTTGCTTTATGATGAAAAGATTATTAGCGTATTATTCTCTACAAGGAATGCCCGCTTATGATATGTATTTATGTCTTCATTAGCTTCACTTTATTCATCCTAATCTCCTGTAACTTTTTATTTTTGTCATCAGGGCAAGACAACTTTTGCCTCATTCATGTCAGTCTTATACCTGTACTAGGTGTTGTCGGTGAGCAAGTAATGGTCTATAAAACATTTATTTCTGAACCATTTGAATGTTATTTTCATGTTCTTTCTTTCCATGTACCCCTCATTGTGTTCTCCATGTGTCTGCAGAAAACAAAGCCTACGCAACATAGCGTGCGGGAACTGAGAGCATTAGGGTTGACTCCCCATTTTTTAGCATGCAGGTCTGCTCAGGTATGTTATTTTCCCCTATGCTATAAATTCCTGCATTTTATATTTTCTAGAAGATATGAGTAGGTTTATTTACATTGGGACTTTCATTATAGTTGTGCAATAGCCTAGTCTTACAGTAAACTCATAAGATGTAATGATCTCACTGTAGCTCCTCTGTGCGGGTCCTTTTCTTTCCCCTTCTTTCGGCTTGTTCTCCACAGTTGTCAAATAATGAGACGTTGAACTTCATACTATATAGTAACTAGGTTATCTCTCCATACGTAGTAAATTAGTGGTACCTAGAGACACGAAAAGATGTTTCTTATAGACAAGAAAATTTTGGAATACTAGTTTAATCCCTAAATTTTAGGATTTTGGTTTCTCTACTACTCCATTCTGCTGATATTATTGAGATATTTCAATTCTGTTGCAGCCCTTACTAGAGAATACAAAACAGAAGCTTTCACAGTTTTGTCACGTTCCTGTAAGTTCAACTTGTGTGAGGCTTTTTGTGATTTTGCATATAAAATTGGAAGTCACTTTTCATTTCTGATCTGCTTCCCTATAGGTTGCTAACATCCTAAATATCCATGATGTTCCAAACATTTGGCATATTCCTCTCTTGCTTCAGGTAGGTTTACCAACTGCTACACTTTGTCCTTTGCATATTTGATATAAATATTGCTCCTAAAGTTACATATTTATCACAGAACCAAAATGCTCATGATGCCATTCTAAAGCAAATGGATTTAGTGAGGTAATAAACTAACCTCCTTTCCGTTTCCCTGTAAGCAGTAATTTAGATTTAGAATGTGATCGTCCTCTTCCCATCTCATATTTCCTTACCGTTCTACTGAAATGGGAAAAATAGCCTTTTAACTTGGATAAACTCTGTATGCAGTTTTCTCTCCTTTATGATTTTCTGAAACACTATTTTGGCTATTTAGGCTTAGTTCTAGTGGCTGTTATCTGATATGGTCTACAATGAGCAAGTAGATTTTCATGAAAGACACGAGGTGCTCGATTTATTCTCTGAAATTATTATTTTCTGTGTCAGAGTCGCGAAACCTGTTGATTTACGGGAGTGGACAAGAAGAGCTGAGACCTTTGACAACCTCACCAAATCTGTTAGTAGGATCTAAACAATGTAGGTACTTTTAACAAGTATGTACATTGTAATTGAAAAACTACTTTTTTCTGCAGGTTAGAATTGCGATGGTTGGGAAGTATGTTGGGTTAACAGATTCTTACTTATCTGTAGTGAAGGTAACAATATGAAACTACAAAGAACATGCACAATCTTTCTTTAAGCTGATATATTGTGTTTTAGATGTGTCTTTTTCATTTGATCATGGTAAGATTAGCATTAGTATAGCTCTGGCTTTAATTATTATTATTATTATTATTATTATTATTTTTTTTTTTGAAAGCAGCTTTTCCCATGATACTCTGCTAATTGTCCTGCTTTCTAGTTTTGAAATCAGAAGAAACATGCTTATCAGCGATAAACTGTCTATTCTTTATCTTCTCTTGCTTCTTTCCATATTTATGGGCCCTCCTGGATGCATTTATCCTATGTTCATTTATGTTGTGATGTTGACTAGTCTGTTTTGTATTTTTTCTTCATTTTTTTAGGCCCTTCTGCATGCATGTATTGCATGTTCATGTAAGCCATCCATTGACTGGATCGCAGCATCAGATCTTGAAGATGATAGTGCTCAATCGGTATTTAGATTTCTCTCTATTTTTGGTTAGGTGCTGTTATGAGCTTCTGATTGTAATATCTTATCTTTTTTCTGTCAGACCCCAGAAGCTTATGCAACAGCCTGGAAGACTCTAAGGGTAAATTTTTATCTATGTCTAATAATAATAACGTATGTCACTATCATTCTTGGTCGCTTCTTTAGTGTCGGTTTGCTCTGACATGAATTACGCGTCTTTCTAGTTGAAGGGGAAGTTTATTAATTTTCGATGATGACCTTTTAATGTCAAATTAGTTTTTTTTTTTTTTTTTTTGCTGATGTACCATTTCTAGAGTGGTGGTTATGGTTTTTCTATGTTATGTCTGCATGATTGCTCGCTTGAGATGTGTTAAATGTGCCGCATTGGTTGAGGGAATGTACTGTTGTCTCCTTAAATAGTCTTGGACAATCTTCACCTATAACTTTCAGCGCCAAGTAAAGCCCAAGGTTTATTTTCTGTACGAGATGTGTGTGAATATGCCACTATGGTAAGGCTTTTAGCATTCTAGCTAACTATCTATCCCCCAAATATGTTTCCTTGCTATGATTATCAAGATCACAGAAATGTTTGGGCGAGTCTTATGCTGCTACGTACCCTTTCTGATGCTCTCATCACAGAGGCTCACCTATTTCTGTATAACTCATTTTTTGATACGGTACTCTATAACTCATTTTATAAACTATTGAGATGAAACCATCTTGACAGGGTGCAGCGTGTGTCTTGGTTCCTGGTGGCTTTGGTGATCGTGGGGTCAGTGGGATGATATTGGCTGCAAAGTATGCTAGGGAGAACAATGTACCATATCTAGGGATCTGTTTAGGGATGCAGATTTCTGTAATTGAGTTTGCCAGATCTGTAAGTTGATTTGTTAGACTGTCAAATTGGAATATCTTGTGTTAACTATCCTGTTTTTGTGGCTTCATCTCTTTTCACTTTTGCAGGTTTTGCATTTGGAGAAGGCAGACAGTGAAGAGTTTGACCCCCAAACACCAGAACTTGTTGTAATTTTCATGCCTGAGGTAGTTTGCTCTTTGCAATATTTCAAAGATATGAATACGTATTTGTCTCATTTATATATTTATCTATTATGCTTTTCTTATATCACGGTTTGTTTAAAAAAATTGCAGGGGTCAAAAACACATATGGGAAGCACCATGAGGCTTGGATCTAGGAGAACATTGTTTCAGAATTCTGATTGTATCACGTCAAAGCTGTATGGAATCTATGCATCATTGTTAACACACTTCTACTTTATCAAAAGTCATTTATTCATCATAACAGTGCCTTGACCAGATGCTTGCTCAATTAGATCTCTATGGACTTATAGGATTTGAAGTCTATATGCCAATTTCTGTGCAGCATCTGTGTCTCAGGAGCATAAGATATGATTTTATGTCAGGTTGCGCCATCATGATAGTTCACCCATCTGCTTTCATTGAGATACTGACATGTTCTCTTTCACCTTCTCTAAAAGTAGTTTAGACTTTAGATACATGATTTAAAATGGGATTTCTTTTGGATCTCTTCTGGCTTATTGTTGTTTTTGCTCTCTACTTATGGGTTGGATGTCCCTTCGATGCTTTTTTAATAAATTATTACCTGTCAAAGAAAAGAAAATGATTCTTCTTAATATCCATTGTGTATTTCCTGATGGACACTTCACATCTTTTCTCTAGGTATAACAATTCTAAGTATTTGGATGAACGGCATCGCCATAGATATGAGGTTAGCCATAAGCCTTACACTTGTTGCATGGTGATGCTTGCTGCATTAATTATGCTGTCACCCCGCTGAATAAAATGGGGGTGTATAATGTATATTGCAGGTCAATCCTGAAGTTGTAGGCACTCTAGAAGAAGCTGGCCTGAGATTTGTGGGAAGGGATGAAAGTGGAAAGCGAATGGAGGTTTGATTTTGGACTATAGGCTTTAAATTGCTATTGACTTGGTGAAAGCTATTCTTTACAATCCTTTTGTTTAGACTGTTACAAGCTTTATGTTCAAGTGATTACTGGTTCACAGTGTTTTAAGTTCATTGCTTATCTTCTTCTTGTTTTTGCTTGGACTTTTCTCCCTTTTTCTCATCCTGTTATTCTTTATGCAGATATTGGAGCTTCCAGGTCACCCATTTTATGTTGGTGTGCAATTTCATCCTGAATACAAGTCAAGGCCAGGGAGGCCTTCAGCTCCTTTTCTAGGTTGGAATTAGTTGGCTAACATTTGTTTTAAATATAAACTACGCATGTGGTGTTGCTCTTTAGTGCTTCTGGAGTTGTCTTCTGCAAATGGATTGTGTTAGTGCAGCACAGTCAATATGAAGTTGTTAAGATGGCAAAGTCATCATCTTAGCAGTTGGTCATGTTTTAGAAGAAATACCTTAGAACTGTCATTGTACTGTAGGTCTTATCATGGCGGCAACAGGACAGTTAGAAGCTTACGTCAAGAGTCAGCAGAATGGAGGCATATAAGCAAAACATCAGCACTAACTAGTCGGATAACTTTTTGCTCACAAGGTACATAAAGTTTCAGAGCATGTTCTTATTTAAATGAAACAAATGTTTTGCACTGGATACTGATGAAAAAGAGGATAATAAAATTTGAACCTAGTGGTCTAGTGGGTTAACCTTCAAAAAGAACAGGGCATTCTTTTGCATGTCCCTTGTGGCCAAGCCAGGGAGGCTCTTAGGCAAGTCAATAAGGTTGTATGGTTGAGTGAGTAAATAGCGATAAATCTTCTTTCATTAAATAAAATAGTTTATTTGCGTTCTGATTCATTCTAACTTTCTTCTTCTATGTATAGTCTGTTTTTTTTCTTGTTTATGACGATTTCACTTTGTTATTCAACTCAGTTTCTCTGAATTAGCTTTTTCTTTGTCATATCTGATTGGTCCTACGTCAGAAAACAAGTTCTTTTGTGTCTTATCCTTTTTAACTTAAAAATCTCGAGGCAAGTGTCGCAAGGTTCGAAACTCGGTGGATAATGGGCTCTCACCCCCATACCCTTTTCCACTTAAACACCTTGTTTTTGTATGGGGGAGAGTTTGATATTGTGACATGCGCCTAGCCATGTGCATTTCTTTTGTGTCTCGTTTGAGTTATGAAAGAAGTTTGTGGCCTTCTAATATTTTTTGGTTTTAGGCCGCCAAGTCCGTCGAGCCCCCCCTGGACTCCAAGCAATGGTTTCCTGCTTGATTACTTTCAAATGCTTATTTAGTTGAACATTTTGTTTGCTCAGTATTGTTTCCTCAAGAGATGTATAAAGTTGACTTGAACTTTCTGGATTTTAAAGTTTGGTGTATTAATATGTAGGGTTCAAGTATGTTAGTCTTGTGCGCTTAAGGTGATTTTAACGCACTGGAGCCTATTTCAGAAAAAAAGAGGAAGAAAGAATAGGAAACAAAATCAAAGAAAATCATTACCCACTGTAACACTTCTGCTGCACTTTTTCGAGTGTTCTTTTCTCATTTTGATGGGCTGCCAAAACCAGCTGCGACCGCATAGCCGTCAATACTTGTGCCCAGGGGTCTAAAGTTGCTTTCCTTGTTTGAGAGTATGCATCTCTGTTTGTATCTTTGCAATTTTCCTGGTTCCTACTCAAAATTACCGTTCCAACAGTTCTGTGTCGCGGGGGTGGGTTCCTAAAGCTGATTATATTTTTCATGAACATCTGTTTGTTCTTACATGTTACAAGATTTCCTGGTCTCCTTTCAAAATCACTATTGCGGACAGAGTAGATAAATTTGAATAAACCAACTTTCTGATACTCTAATAAAAGATGAAAGATGAAACTTGTGTTGTTTTAGAGGAGTTGACAACAATTGCTTCAGTTTCTTTTCAACAAGTTAATTTTTTTTTTTTTGCATCTTTCAACAAGTTAATCTACTAAGTGATTTTGATTGCAGGAAATTTGATTTTTTGGTGTGATCCTCCCAGTCTCTTAAGCTTGTCGTGAGATAAATGTGGACGTTCTGCACGTGTTCTGCTTGTGGACCCAAAAGTCCCCTCAAGTATGAAGCTGCGTGCTATGGTTGTCAATCATTTGGAAGTGATTTAGCTGATGTCTTCTTGATACTCGGTCAACTTTGTTGACTGATAATCCTGAAGATATAGTTTTGAGTGCTGTGCTTCTCTCTATTGCATTCAGGATAGCACCTCGTTTTTTTTTTTTTTTTTAAATTTATTTTTTTACGTTAAGATTTTTTTTGAGAATTGCAGTGTTCCATACATTTACTGCTTAGTGAGACAATGGAAAACCCAAGATGTTATGAAATGTGACATTCTGTATTATTACTACTAATTTTTATGGTCCAAGAGTGTCACTGAAGGCAGTAGACAGATGCATATTTGATTATAAAAGCCCTTGAAGGATTGCTTCCAACAGAGTCTGATTATATCCCCAGCGTAGATCTCACTTCAGTTGCATTATCCCCAATGAAAGGTTGCTAGAGCATGGATCCTATATTTTGAACTTCTGAAAAGAAACTCCCTCCATCCACTTTTACTTGTCCATTATATTAAAAATAGTTGTCAACTTTTACTTGTTTAGTTGGGAAAATCGAGAGAGAGAGAGTTCCTAATTTATCCTTATAATTAACTATAATCATTTCCCAAGTAATTTATAATAATCAAAGGGTGATATTGTAAACTTATCATTTATTAATTGCTTCTTAAGGCTAAGTGCGAAACTGAACAAGTAAAAATGGATGGAGAAAGTACAAGGTTAACTTACGAACTTTAAAGTTGAATTAGAACCAGAAAAATACTCAAATAAATATCAGCTGAATGAAGAACTGAAAATGTGGGTGGGAATTGGTTGGTGTCATAGTTGTACAATGTTCATTCGAGCTCCTGCTTTGAGTTGCCAAAATGATTGCCTCCCACCCATTAACCACAACTTTACCCTCATTGACTGTCGTCAATGTTTATATTACTAGTGCCAGTGTAATGCAGAATCACTCTGGAGAAGAAAATTTTGATACTTTTATTTTGCAGTTTGGAATGGAACGCCTCATCTATCTACAAAAATGCCGCAAGGCCCTCCTATACAGAAAAAATAATACTAGTGCAGGATTGGATACAAGAAATAGTGAATTCGTAGATTTTCATTAGTGAAAAGCGTCTGCAGCTCTCCATCAACTTGCACCTTTAATTAGCGAGCGTCTAATGGTGTTGTAAAAATGACATTTTTTTTTGCAGCTTTATTTGCTCATAGAACTTTGCAATAAACTGCTCAGCCTTCATATCAATTGCTTCATCGCCACCACCAGCACTGATCTCATCCTCAGACACCTCGCAGCTTACATACTCATCCTCCTCTTCATCATAATCATCATCTGCACCCTTCAAGAAACTTCTCCTTGGAACATCGTCATTGTTATGATGGTACGTTTCATCGTCATAATCATTATCGTTATCAAAATCAAAGTCAAAATCGACTTGAGGTTTGATGCAGGGAATGTTTGGCATCTTGAAACGCAAGCAAGCAGGGCGATGCATTTTAACGTGAATAATAGGGGTGTCATCAAAGGAAAACTCACGCTCTCCATAATGTAGTGCCCTGTAGTGATCATTGGTATGACGGAGGCTTTTAATATATTTGGGAAGCAAACGGAGATCCACAAGGTGCCTGTTCTTGAAAATGCCACCTTTTCTAGCCCATAACAAGGCTAAGCGTAGAACGTTCCAAGCTCTACGAGCAACCACTGATCTCTTGCTCTGCATTCTCGACTTTTCTTGCATGGTTGCAGTTCTGTTTTAAGAGTAGAAAATAGCTGGCAACGATAGTTTGAGATGAGAGTGGCAAAATATAGAGAAAGTGTGTGCACTTTTTGGAAAATATTTTTGGCTTTTTTTTTCTGTGTTGTTTATGAGTAAAGAGCTTTTGAAATGGTTGAGTCGAGAGAGAGGCAGAAGCTATTAAGCTATATATACTACTAATGCACAGCTAAGAAGTTTGAGAAATGAGAGTGAACTCAAAGTTACGCGGTTTGAGGGAAATATGTCAAGCAAGAAATTGAAAAGAAATGAGATGAATTGATAGGGGGCCCCATCCCACCCCAATTGATCAAGTCCAACTCCTAAGGCTAAGGCTGGCATAGGGAAGTGTTTGTTGTTCTGTGGGCGGTGCAAACTAGTGGGGCACACGCCTTGTACGCTGCGGAATCTGGGAAAAACGAAAAAAAAAAAAAAAAACCTTACTACTCCTATATTAGTTAATTACTACTTAAAAAAAAAAGCTCTCAACGGTAATATTTCTCTCTCAACCAACTGAGTCGACTGTAGCACACGCGCGGCTCCATGGAGCCTCACGGCGGCCCTATGGCGGCGCGTCCGATGGGGGAAAACGTCTCTAACAAGGAGATGACAACATCCACTGAAACAATTCCACAAAAACCCTCGTATGCAAGCACAATCTCTACTCCTGCTCCTAACCCACCACCGGACAACCGATTTGGATGTCCATCTGTGTCAACAAGGAGGACATGTCACAATGGAGTTCTGCGCAGTCATTTTCAAATCCAAAGATTACTATGGAGTTATGGCGAAAGAGTGTAAACACACTTTAATTGGAAAATTTCTAAAAGGGCGACCCAAAATTGATATGGTTCGATCAATTTTTTTGGAGAAAATCAATTTGAAAGAAGACCCAGTAATAGGGGCGTACGACCACAGCTCGGTGTTCATAGATTTCAAGAATGAAGAGGATTGCAAAAGAACTTACTTTCGAAGATCAATTGAAATCAATGGAGAACAAATGTGGCTTCAAATGTGGCACCCAGATTTCAAGCCCGAAGAAGACTCTCCTATGGTTCCTATATGGGTACTCCTCCCTAAACTTCCTTTTCATTGTCATGCATGGCACTATGTAAGGCAAATTCTAGCCCCTATAGGAATCCCTCTTATTTTGGATGCTGCTACTAGCAGAAGGACACGGCCAAGCATGGCCAAGGTTCGAGTTGAGGTTGATCTTACTAAGCCCCTCCCAGATAAGATATGGGTAGGCTTAGAGGATGAATCTCATCCTCTTAAAGGCTTTTACCAAAAGATTGAATATGAGAGTGTTCCTAAGTTCTGCACCTATTGCAAAAAGTTAGGACACTCTTTAATCCAGTGCAGATTTGCTAAGAAAAAGACTGATGATGACAATAAGGATAAAACCCAGGTAATTGCTGATCATGCTGAATCTAGTAAGAATAATGACAAAGATGAGAAAGAAATTACAGAGGAAAAAAGGGATAATAGGCAAGTTGAGGAAAAAGCTGTTGAATTTCATGCTAGTAAGACCAAAGGGGAAAAACAAAGAGAGAAGAGAAAGCAAAGAAGAAGAAGGAATGCTCTGAAAATTGTGAGAAATAAAGGAAAAGAAGGCAATAAAAAGAAGGAAATGAACCAGGGAAAGAAAGGAGAAAAGGAGGATTACAACATGGGCAATAATGATAATATTGATCCAGGATGCAGGCAACCCCTTGGGAAAGATACTGCCTTTGATGAAGAAGTGGAGAACCAAGAAAGTGACAACAATCAGGAGAAAAACTATATAGGGGAAGAAGTGCATCATGAGGGCCCTAGAGAAAACTAAACTCACAAGACTGTGGTGGTCATCACCACTAGTGACAATGAGGAAAGTTATACACATCAACTAAGTGTGCCCATCAATCCCCCCATTAAGACTCACAATGTCTTTGAGAAAATAGCTGATGACACTGGACAGCCCGAAGATGAGGAATGTAGCTTTGAAAATACCTTATCTGAAGAGATTGTCCCTGGAAAAAGCCAAAGGAAGATAATGCAAAAAATGAGCACTGCTACAGCCAAAGAATACCAGGAGAAAACAGAAACAGGTTCAAGTATCAACTTGCACATTATGGACCTCAAAGGAGATGAAAAAAGACATCAGAATCAGGCTGATAACTTCTCTGATGAAGAAGTTGCTGATAGTCTGATCAATGCTTTTGCCCCAGAACCTGGTATATCAACAGAAGTGAAGGAACAGATCAAGGAAGCTGTGGAAAAAGGGAATTTATCCCCCAGAGGAACTGAAATTACCAAAAGAAAAAACAACAAAAAGGCTAGTACCTCAACCCCTGCCATGGTCACCAGAGGCAAGGGCAAAGGATCAAAGAGACAATTTTGAAATGATCCTTATGATTAATACAATCATATGGAACATCAGAGGGATAAGCTCCAAAGGAGCCTTTGATAGACTCAAAAAACTCATTCAAATTCACAAAGCCACCTTTGTGGCATTACAGGAGCCTTTTGTGCACAATGCTGCTATTAATAAGAACAAAGTCCAAAGATACAGGAGAAAGCTGGGTTTTGACAAGGCTGCTACTAACAGAAATGGTAAAATTTGGTGTTTTTGGGAAGCTGAGTTCACATGCAAGGTGGTTAGTGACCACAACCAACAACTTACTATGGAAGTTCAGCACAGCAGCAGCACTGAAATCTTTTTTGTCACTATAGTCTATGCTAAGACTACTGCCAGGAAGAGGAAAAGACTATGGGATAATTTGAGAACCTTGAATAGTCATATTAATAAACCTTGGACTATAATGGGAGATTTCAACGGTATCATGGAAGCTGATGAGAAGCAAGGGGGAAGACAGCATAGACTAAGTAGAAGTATAGATTTTGTTGGATGCATGGAGGATTGCAACATGATGGACTCTGGGTTTTCTGGGGACAAATTCACCTGGACTAATGCTAGAAGGCTCAGGGGAAGGATCCTTATGAGGCTTGATAGAGTCATGTATAATGATTTATGGTCTCAGAGCTTCTCTATTGTTAATATCAGACACCTCCCAAGGACTGGGTCTGACCATAGGGTCCTTCTCATGAGGTGTGGTGACAAGGACCCTCCTAAGACTAAGTATTTCAAGTTCCTGAATTTCTGGATGGATCAAGATGACTTCATGAATGTAGTAAGGAATTCTTGGCAAACAGAAGTAAGGGGAAACCCCATGTGGATCATGCAGCAAAAATTAAAGAGGCTTAGCAATTGTCTTAGCAGATGGTCTAAGAACCATATTGGAAACATTTTTGATAAGGTGAAGGATCTTGAAGAACGGGTAGAAAGGGCAGAAAAGATCTACACCAATCAGAACAACATCAAAACAGAAGTATTCTACATTCTAAATATGCTGAGCAGATACAATGGATGAATAAGGAGGCTTCTATGCTTAGACAGAAGGCCAGGATCAAATGGCAAGAAGAAGGGGACAGTAACACTAAGTATTTTCATAGTGTTATAGGGCTTAAGAGGAAAAAAGCCCAGATATACAGGATAAAAATGAGCTTGATGAATGGATCCAAGGGGATGACAAGATTGCGGATGCTGCCATCAAACACTTTCATAGTTTGTTTTCTCAACCTGATCAGATTAAGGATTTCAAGATTCTGGAGAATATTGATAATCTAGTGACTAGTGAGGATAATGAGAGCCTAGTCGCTGTTCCAAACATGGAGGAAACTTACCAAGCCATTACTCTCATGGATCCTGATAGTGCCCCTGGGCCTGATGGATTTAATGGAAGATTCTACCAAGCTACCTGGGATATTATCAAGGAGGATGTCCATAATATGGTTAAAGATTTCTTTAGAGGGGGGAAATTGACCAAGTTTTTTACCCACACCTGCCTCATTCTTTTACCTAAGGTAGATTCTCCTAGCAAGTTCTCTCAAATGAGGCCCATTAGTTTGAGTAATTTCTCTAATAAGATTATCTCAAAGATCATCTCCAACAGATTGGCCAGCATTCTCCCTAAGTTGATCTCTCAGAATCAGACTGGGTTTATTAAGGGCAGACTGATCACAGAAAATGTCTTACTAACTCAAGAATTGGTCCTGGACATCAATAAGAATAACAAATATGGGAACATTGTGATGAAACTTGATATGGCTAAGGCCTATGACAAAGTCTCTTGGCTGTTTCTTAAATCTGCTCTCAGACAGATGGGATTTTCTGAAGTTTTCATAGACATCATTCATAGGCTCATCTCTGAGGTTTGGTACTCAGTCATGATCAATGGTATGAGGTATGGTTTCTTCCACTCTACCAGGGGTCTAAAACAGGGTGACCCTCTATCACCTGGTCTCTTTGTACTGGCTGCTGAAACTTTATCTAAGGCCCTAAATCAGCTTCACAACAAAGAAAGGTATATAGGATACACTATGCAACAAAAGGGGCCTCTGATAAATCACTTATGTTATGCTGATGACATTGTCATCTTCACATCTGGGAACAAGAGAAGCATCAAAATGATCACCAAGATCTTGAAACAATATGAGAAGGAATCTGGTCAAGAAATCAACATTGACAAGAGTGTGTTTTTGACTGCTACTAACTCTCCTGAAGCTAGAAGAAGAATGATTGACAGAACTACTGGTTACAAACATCAGTTTTTTCCTATGAAATATCTTGGTTGTCCTATCTTCCCTGGGAGGAAAAGACTCTCATACTTTGCTGACATTGCTAAAACTGTAATGAACAAGGCACAAGGATGGCAAGGTAATATTTTATCACCTGGGGGAAGAGCTATTATAATTAAGCATGTCTTACAGTCTCAAACTCTTCACACTCTAGCTGCAATGTCACCCCCTAGAGGAATCATAAAACAGCTAGAAAAATACTTTGCTGATTTTTTCTGGGGGCAGACTGACAACAAAAAGAGATACCATTGGAGTTCTTGGGCAAACATGTGTTACCCTCAAGTGGAAGGGGGCCTTGGCTTCAAAAGTATTAGTGACATTTGTAATGTTTTTGCCTCTAAAAGATGGTGGAGACTGAGAGTAGAAAACAACATATGGGCTCAGTTTATGATGGCAAAATACTGTCAAAGAGGTCATGTGGTGGCAAGAAATGTACAAGGTTATCAATCTTTCATCTGGAAAGAACTTTTGAGTATTAAGGCTGAAGCGGAACCTCACATCTTATGGAGGATAAATGAAGCTAAAGTGTCCTTCTGGTGGGACAATTGGACTGGTCTGGGCCCACTAGCTGTTCATTTATCTAAGAACAATCCTGGTTCTCTCATGGTGGCAGACTGTCTGATAGGAGATAGCTGGGATTTGGAGTTCATTAAAAAAATTGTTCCATCTGATATCTGCTCTATCATTCAGAAGGTGGACATAGGGCAAAGAGATAAAGTTGATCAAGCCATCTGGATCAATAATCCATCAGGAAAATTCACATGTGCCAGTGCCTTTCAGATCCTAAGGAAGAAGCAGCCTGAATCTCCTATATGGAAATGCATATGGAATAAAGGAAACCCCTTTAGAATGGCCTTTATCAGCTGGAGAATTATCAAGAAAAAGTTACCCATGTATGATAGAATCAAGAACTTCACTAATGAGTCTGATCCTATGTGTATTTGTTGCAATGATCCTAAAGAGGAAACTATACTACATGTCTTCATGGAAGGGGATTTAGCTAAGCAGGTTTGGCAATTTTTTGGAGACTCCCTAGGTATTAATATGCAGAACCAGACTATTCAAGCAAGATTTTTAACATGGTGGAATTGTAACACTAAGAACTCCATGCTGAGAGTAGCATACCAAAGGCATCTCGCTTTTAATCATTGGGAATTGTGGAAAGCTTGGAGCTCGACGATATGGAAACAAGAATTATTCGAAGACCAAGATTTACTATGAAGTGCAACAACATGTGAAAGGCATCATGAACAAGAAAGGCTACAACATTGAGTCAAGAGACAATCGAGCAAAATATGCGAAGCATGGAAGCTTATAAAGCAGTGTTATCTAGCTTCCCTGTTGTTTGGAGCAAACCACCAGTGAATATCATCAAGATAAACACTGATGGAAGCAGTATGGTACTTTGCAACAAAGCAGGAATTGGAGGAATTGCTAGGGACTCTAGAGGAGACATTATTATGGCTTTTGCTAAGGCAGTGCAATTCTGTTCTAATAATAGTGCTGAAATTCAGGCTGCAAGTTTTGGTGTAAACTGGTTGGACCATAATAATATTAACAATGGTATTATAGAGGTGGATTCAATCCTAGTGGTGAAGTGGCTAGATGGTGAATATAGCTCTCCAAGGAATTCCGGTATGAACTAAGACATGAGGAGGATTATATACAAAAGAAGAATCAAAGTGCGCAAAGATGTTTCGGGGAAGCAAACACAAAGAATGGACTCATTAGCTAAATTTGGCAAAGAACACACAGTTCAGTTTCATTGCTAACTTGTTTTATACGATGCAGGAAATCCCAAGGCAGGCTAGGGGAGCAGTGAGGTTGGATAGAGCTCAACTAGCAAATTTCAGAATCAGAACAAGGAGAAGAACATGAAGTACATACAGAAGTGGAAAAGAAGAAGCAGCAATCAGTTCAAATGGAAGATATCAACCCAATACATAGGAAGGAGCGTGATTTTTTGGGGGCAGTCTACTGATTATTTTTTTGCAGAACTAATGGCAGTACCTTCGCTAGGAATGTGTTGCAAGTCCTATGTAAAAAGTTTTTGTATTATAGTTATGATGTCCCGTGAGTTTATTATGAGAACATAACTAATTGGAATGCTTGTCTAAAAAAAAAAAAAAAAAAAAGAAGTTAATTTCTACTAACACAGTACTGCATGGAACTAATAAATACATAGGAATTTCTTTAATGCAGGAAAATTTTATGACTTAATCATTGTTAATTAGTATGTATGATCTCATATTAATTTATCGATTAAGGTGGTTTATAATTTACTAAATATTCTATGTAACTCACATTCGTGTAATTAGTGCAGACAAAGCAACACGAATACCCGCGACAACTGATCGGTGACATCTACGATCCAGAAGTATTGGGAAAGTGAATAAGTTGTTGCTCCCCTAGCCTTGCCTCTTTCTTTTCCTGCTTTGCTAATCTTCGACCCTCTAAGGCGAGTAAAATTAGTTGCCACACGATAAATTACTGTAGTATGGATGTGAATAAGTATTGTCTAAGGAATCAACCTCAGCCCTAAATTGTCTTTCCCACTTTTAATTGATGTACATATCCTTCATTCTGTATTTCTACTTTCTTAAATTTATCAACAATTTAATTGCTGCCGCTACTCATCTATTATGAGTACTATATAATTATAGTGTTACTTATTCTACTTATTACGTATACATGAGGTAGAAATAGCCATGCATAAAGATTTAGAAAGATTTCTGTTTTTATTCTCTTTATTACTTCTGTTGTTATATTGAATAGAGTGAAAGTGAATCTTCCCCTAGAACTAAAAATAATAATTCAAATCTACTTTTTCCATAGGTCAAGATAAAAAATAAAATGTCCTACATATTTTCATCAGGAAGATATTGTTACGACACGTAAGGACAAAACTAATTTTTCTTTGTCTCTTAGATCGGGATTCAGGTTCTGTTCAAGAAAAGTGTGAGAGGCAATTGTTGCCAGCTACATCTTAATTTGTCCAAGATTAGGTAATCAATTATGAATACATTTTGCTCCAATCATGTAGCCCCTACTGCCTTCACATTTGTTGGCTGAAATTTTTGGCTCCCAAATTCCGTTGCATTTTTAAAGTAAGCATCAATAGCAGCGAGTTGCACATTTTTCGTTTATTACTCTTAAAAGAGTAATACAAGATGACATAGATTTAAAAAAGAAACAAGAAGGGGCTTAAGTTGTATACGCGGCCCCTTTTTATGTTGTTAGATTGCTTTAGAATCAATAATGGTAATTTGATATATCAACTATGTATCGACAACCTAACAGGAGGATAATTAATTGAAGTTCCTTGAGTAAACATTTTTTATATTGTCAGTATATGATTTAAATTCAAAAGATAAAAGGTCTACAAGGTCATTTGGGCGTTGCAAAATCGATACCAATGATTAACTTAGGGCCCCAATGTTGATAATGACGCAGTTTAATTTGGTCAATTGTTTAGGTGAAACTTTGTTTTCACACTAGACTTTTATTGTTAAAAAGCAAGCAAGTGCGAAGCAACGTTTTCCCCCCCAAGTACACATTACGTACTTTCATTAGTGTTTTGTTTGAAAACACAACTATTAGTATGTACTTTGGCTTGAAAATTCGATGAAAACAAGCTGATTAATTTGCCAATATTTTCTTTGTGCTAGTTCACTTACAATTTAATTAAATGCTGGCATTGTTGTCTTGTAGTGGCTAGGAATGAATGATTGAACAAAAAGAAGTTTTTAAAAAAAATGAATCTGTGGTGGTACTCAAGTGAAGCTTCACAGAAGTACGTAGGAATACCAATGACAAATAACAACCTAATTAAAAGAAACCACTACTTATAATTCAGCAACAAATTCCCCCTGAAATTAAAGAAGTAAGATGGTATTAATGATTTTGGGTTGTTGGAGTGTATGCAGTTGATTGTGGGTTTTGTCAGCTTCGTGGAACTTAGTATGTAATATGTAGTCCCCCGCTCGGCCCTGTTTCCTGCCCACTGCTATGTTTGGGGCAATTTATCTCATTCTTTTAGTTTTGCCGTGGCCTTATCTATAACGTTTTCATGCTTTGCGGGACCTTATGTCCACCCACAGTTTCGAACATAGTAACAAGATGTATGGTTGGTTGGAGTCAGGTTTTTTGTTTAAGGTTCTGGACCATAATTATTTTTGCATACTGAATTCTTGATAGATTACTCATTCACGTTAAATGAACTTTTAGCACAAAATAAAGTTTGAGTCAAAATTATTGGTTCTGCTGAACCCGTAGTTACTGTTGTGCTTGCGGCCCTGATGATAGTGTTTAACTGAGCACGAAATTAAAGAATGATTTCTTTTAAAGCTTGTGATTTTGAACAAGTCATAGATATTTGTGTAACTATAAGTCATCTCATTAAGATCAAAATGAGAAATTCAAAATTAAATAATTGTAAAATATAAAAATGCGTATTCTTTTTGGGACAAAAAAGATACCATCACATAAATTGAGATGAAGGAAGTGCTTATTTAGAAGTTGGACATACACACTAAACAAGTTTATCTTAAATGAGCTTAGATTATTAGTCCCAATTAAGTTCATATAGAGGAGAACTCTTTGTAGTCCATAGACACCAAGTGGACGTATCAAAAGGTGACACGTGGAGATGGTGACATATCAAATTCGAGTCAGCAAGCGAGAGGTTTAAGGAAAGCATACGACATTCTGGAGAAGTAATTTGGTAACCGTTACCGGAGACAGAAGCTATAAAGGACCTGGACAAGCATGCCAACTCACTAGTCAAACGTCATTCAATGCACAACCATTTCAAGAAATCCCAAATCTTTCTCTAGTCTTAAATGTGCATTAATACCCTTTATTACCATTCATTGTCAACCCTTAATTACCTTTTATTGCAGCATTAATATCGGTAATTAAGGGGGCATGATTTGTGGATCATGCACCCCATAACTCTAGTATATATAGATGTTCTTATTTCATTGTAAGGCATCTAAAACATTATACAGCAGCACGAAATCCAAGAGATATACACGACATACAAATCACACTTGCATTGTTCTTAAGTTTCTTTGCTATTTTAATTCAGATCCAAATAGGACCCAATTAGTAGCCTGACTGGAGCCACCGGTTCAAAGCTATTTCAAGGCTCAGGCTATTCTTAACTTTCTACTTTGTCTATATTTCGTTCATATTGGTTTCAATTACAATTTGTCACTTTGGTCCACGCGTCCTTGACCACGCACATAAATTCAACTAAATTGATTTCCGGGTAAATAGTTTGGTGGCCATCGTGGGGCCAGGATAATTGTGGTATCATTGTGACCCTGCCAATTAAACTAATTCTCTTTAGATCTTGTTGTTAGATTCAATTGCTGCAAATATGACAAACACTAGTAATGACCAAACTCATCTCACTACTGGAAACAACGATAGAGCAACAGCATTAGGAAACGGTCTAAATTTAGGGGTTACAGAGGAAACGACGCCTGCTAACGAAATCCCCGAAGAAGCAATGCAGATCGTAAGGGAACAACAACAGTCAATGATAGAGGAGATGGAATTAATGAGGCAAACTATCTCAGCACTTTCTGGCAACCCAAACGACGGAGTCAGAAGTCCCGTAGGGACACCCTTGCCACCAACTGATGAAAACAACACACTCAGTGGAGACCGAATGGAGGGTAGAACCGTTGGGAATGAAGACGCATCCGGGAGCGAGTCTGTCCCAGATGATTCTTTTCGGGCACAAGTCTTTTAATTTATAAAAGACATCACCGATAAGCTGAACAAAAGCGCTAAGGAAGCAAAAAAGAACGCGAAGGAGCTTCAAGCCTGTATCGATCAAATCCCGGGGACTGCACAGGTCCTTGAGGGTTCGGATGCAAAAAACCATGTTCAATTAGCTTACAAACCAGAAGCTGTGCCGGAGTTGATCCTGAAGAGCTTTAAGATGCTGGACATTCCCAAGTATGATGAGATGATAGATCCGCAGGAGTGCATAACGGGCTACACCATAGCTGTCAAAGGAAATGACCTCAAATCGAATGAGATCAAATCGATCCTGATCAAGAAATTCAACGAGACATTGGCTATAGGGGTTTTAACTTGGTATTCTCTTTTGGCCGAATACTCTAATGATTCATTTGCTATGCTAACATATATGTTTATTATAGCACATGCTGGGGCCCGGAAGGTGCAAACGCGAAAGACAAACATCTTTCGGATAACGGAGATCGAGTTACTCTATGACTTTTTCACCCGGTTCAAGAAGGAAAGGATGTTGCTGCCCGTGTTTCCGGATGAATGGGCAGATGAGGTTTTCGCTATGGGTCTTAGCCCCTTAAGTTCAAATGCTTCATGCAAACTTAAGGAAAATTTGCTAGAGTTTCAAGCACCAACGTAAGAAGATGCTCACAATCGGTATACGTCGAAGATTCACGTAGAAGATGATCAGCTAGATATGTCGATATCTTTTGTGGCTCGGAATTAAAACTTTGATGGGAGGCATTCTAGACATTGATTTGAACTATACTCGCCAGGACTACGGAGTGACAAAAGGCAGGAGTGTTTCTAGCGAGCGAGTCATTAGAAAATGACTTAGATGAAAAACAGTAATGTCTATGAACACTGGGACTGTCACGATAAGTATCGAAAGCATCTGAAGATGGCTTCAGGACAATAAAAAAAAAAGGCACTGTTCCCAAAGGCATTATGTCAGTTAAAGATACCGGAGATAGCCCCAGCTGGCTCCAAAATAAAGAAAATGACTGGGGACTGTCAGATCAGCCCCCCAAAAAATAGAAGGAACTAGAATCGAGAATCGACTAGACCCAATAGATGTCAGCACGAGTGCAATTCTCTTGCAATATACTTTAGTTCATTTCTTGTAAACTGTCGTATATGCAAAGTTTTAAACACTTGTGTACGTTCAAAGAATGGAATGAAGAAAAACTTGCACCTTCTAAACATTCTCGTATATGTCTGAATGAAACAAAATCATTCTTAGATTTGCCCAAATGAATAGGAGACGTCCTCTTCATACGCACCGAAACATAAGGGTCCTCTCTTATAAAGCCGTCTAGTTAAATGGCTAATAGGCCGGATGAAAATTCTTGGTCATTAACATTCCCGGCTTCCAAGGCTGCGAGGTTATAAAAAATTCGAGTATAACTAAAAACCCTAGAGTCACGAACTCTAAAATTAAAAGTTTCGGGTACAACTAAAAAATCAAGAGTTAAAACTCAAGATTAAAAGTATCGGATGAACACTAAAAATTTGAGATCAAGATTTCTATAGTGGTGGTACTTTTTTAGCACCAACTGGCCGTTGACGTAAGAAAAACCAGTGGTGGAGTCGTCATCTTAATCCCTGAGTCCTGCACTTCTTTTCCCTTCGCCTGGTTTTTGTCCCTATTGATTTTTCCCGGTAAGGTTTTTAATGAGGCAGTCGCAAGGGTGGTTTCACGACTTTTCGACAAGAAGGCGAAATCTTCTACTCCCCCATCACGTCTCAGCGAGTAATCAAAAAGTGGAGGGACTATCTGTATAGGGCAAAATTCGTAGACACCAAGTCGACGTATCAAAAGGTGATACGTGGAGATGGTGACATGTCAGATTCGAGTCAGCAAGCGAGAGGTTTCGGGAAAGCATACAACGGTCTGGAGAAGTAATTTGGTAACCGCTATCGGAGACAGAAACTATAAAGTGCCCAGACAAGCATGCCAACTCATCGGTTAAATGTCATTCAATGCACAGTCGTTTCACGAAATCCCAAGTCTTCCTCGTCTTAAATGTGCATTAATATCCTTTATTACCATTCATTGTCACCCCTTAATTACATTTTATTACAACATTAATAGTGGTAACTAAGGGGGCATGATTTGTGGGTCATGCACCCCATAGCTCTAGTATAGATAGAGGTTCTTATTTCATTATAAGACATTTAAAACATTATATAGCAACACGAAGTCCAAGATAATATACACAACATACATTTCACACTTGGATTGTTCTTAAGTTTCTTTGCTATTTTAATTCAGATCCAACAAGAACCCAATTAGTAGCTTGACCGAAGCCACCAGTTCGAAGTTATTTCAAGGCTCAGGCTATTCTTAACTTTCTACTTTGTCTATATTTCGTTCATATTGTTGTCAATTACAAATTTCATTACTTTTTTTTTATCACTTTGATCCACGTGTCCTTGACCATGCTTCCGAGTAAACACTCTTGTTGCAGGTTGACAGTATAAATTAAAACTAGCCATCTTATTGTACGCATAACCTCAAGGTTACATTGCGTTCAATAAAACCTAATATGGACCAATTTTGTATTAGACCCTGGGTGCAGTGGTAGTTTAGTTCTCGAAACTATCTTTTTTGTGAATCCTTGAAATATCGAATACGTCTGACGTGTTCTCCGATCTTAGAGCCTGTTTGGATTGGCTTATATTAGATGCTTTTAAGCCAAAATTTATGACAAAACATAAAAAATAAGTCAAAAGCCGTAAGCCAATCCAAACGAGCTTCGCTTCTAAATTCTAGTGGAACGAAATGTATGTTGAGAATTTTTATAGTCAGACTCCAACTAGCTTAAACTGATGCATAGTTTATACTCCCTCTATTTCAATTTATGTGAACTTAT
Organism: Lycium ferocissimum; assembly: GCF_029784015.1. Classification (NCBI taxonomy): domain Eukaryota; kingdom Viridiplantae; phylum Streptophyta; class Magnoliopsida; order Solanales; family Solanaceae; genus Lycium; species Lycium ferocissimum. The sequence continues at coordinate 12,008,492 of NC_081348.1, forward strand.
TTCCTTTTTAATCCGTGTCAAAATGAATGACCTCTTTCCTAATTTAGAAATAAATTCACTTTATGAAATGATTTACGGCCACACAAATATTCAAGACTTATTTTGAATCACAAATTTTAAAAGTCTTCACTCTTTCTTAAATGTCGTGCCCAGTCAAATGGGTTCACATAAATTGAAACGGAGGGAGTATGTTGTTTGTTTTTGTTGGAACTTGTAATTCAGTGAGCTCATACTACCTTCTACAAGTTGTACTGTACTACTATCATCATAGGCGACGGAGGTGAATTCAACCTATTCTAAATCAATACTCCAATTGGTAAAGTGTATATAATATTAAGCTGCAAACATACATTCGGTTTAGTGATGATAAAAAAAAGTACTACTACGCCCCGTCTCGATTCATGTGATACTAATTTTTTATTAGTTAATTTTAAAAAATTAACATATTTTTTATATTTTGTAGTAACTTAATTAACTTTAAAGTATTTAACCCTTAGTGAGATGATTTATTGGCACCACATATCTATGACTTACTCCCTCTGTTCGCTTTTACTTGCCACCATGAACTTCGCACATCCCTTGAGAAATAATAAATGAAATGCATATTTTATAATGATGCCCATATTAATTGGTGTATAATTGTACTGGATTTAAAAAATAATTTGGAATGAGCAATTAATGCTAAGGGTAAAACAGGAAAAAAAATTATTTTCTCTTGATATTCGAAAGTGAATAAGTAAAAGTGAAAATCTATTTTTGAAATAGTGGACAAGTAAACGTGAACGGAGAGAGTATTTTAGATCTCATATTCCCAAAAAAAAAAACTTTTCTTTCTTAAATATCATGTCCAATCAAATACTATTACATAAACTAGTATACGTACCCACGCGATGCGCGGTCAATTGATATTTATTTTATATGAGACAGGTTATAATAGTTAATACTTATAAAATACGAACTAATATTTAGCCACTATTTCAAAAGTCATTGCTCGAATATTTAGCCACTCTTTTGATACGAAAAAAAAAAAATCTCGATAAATATACCCCTAACTTTGTATATGAATTAATATTAACTTCTTATCATGTATGGAGTATTGTCTAAAGTAGGCCTGTGCACAAATCGGTTCAACTCGAATTTTCGAACCGATTCGAAATAATTTGGATAATTCAATTTGGATAATACAATTCGATTTCGATTACGAATGGAATTGTAAAATATTACGATTTAACGGTTCGAATGCAGTTGACTTTAATTATCAACCGAACCGAACCGAACAAATCGAATTTATATGCCACTAATTACTATATATATGCTAATAATGGTGAAGTAATATTCATTTTATATTTTATAATTTATACCACGGGGCCCACGGCACGTGCCCAAATCCTAAAATTCCTAGACCTAATATTATAATATTCTTTTAGACTTTCGGTATTATTCTCGTTTCTCAAACTCACTTTCTCAAGTAAAATCAAAATACACCGTCTTCTCTTCTCAAGTGGGTTTCAAGGTGGTATCCGTTTGTTCAATTCAACACTTTTTTTTGAAATTTATAGCACTAATGACTTGCTTATTCTTTCAAGTTTCGGACCATGCTTGCTTGGTGAGATGATTGCTTGTTTGGTTGGAAAGGAGATGGTTGTTTTGCGCCATTTATGACTTCTAGGCCGTTTCTTCTTTGCTTTTCTTTGCCACTACTTTAGTTATTCTTGTTTACTATTGAACTATTGTGGGATCGGGGATGTACTAAATTTAGGATTGCATTACATTTGGGCTTTGGCTACTTTCTTAGTCACCTATCTTTTGGATTTTAATGGTTGAACTTAGTTCCTATTTCTCTACATTTACTTTAGCGTGTTCTCTGCACTTAACTTCAGAAGTGGTGCAAATGAATGTCTTCATGCACACCTTGCATTGGATATTCATGGTGCCTCAAGCTGAAATGAAAATAATTGCTTGTTTAAATTTCAAACAAACCGAATAAATCGATTTGTGCAATCGAACCGAAATAATAAAAAACGAATCGAATTGAACCTAGAATGGATCGAGTTTGGTTGAGGATTTTACGAAGTCGAAATTCGAAATTTCAACTCGATGACGGCCAAAATCGAACCGAACCGATTCGTGCACAGGCCTAGTCTAAAGTCTTCACATTTCAAGTTTATGTTTTTGAGATCCTAATACTTTCAGAATTCACATAGTTTACTTTCTCTTACCAATGTTTTACATTCTAAAGCTAAGTTTTCAAATTTCTAGATGTAGCTTTTGACTTTAAACATTTGTTTTAAGAGAAAATTACACGGTAGGTCAAGCTTTTAAAGTTAGGCACACAAATAGCATAACTTTTAAAGTTCTTCAAAAATAGCACCATAAATTAAGGGATTAATTTTGTCCTTAAATATATACTCTATTATGCTTTCTCTCTCATCACTATAACTCCAAAATTCAGTTGTGTATAGCCTTTAAAATGACTTTTTTCACCCTCAAATTCACTTTCTCTCTCTTCTTTCTCTCCCCCTCGAAACCACTACGTCCATATGCTTTAGGATTAAAATTGAGGGTGATTTTAGTGAAGGATAACAATTGCATATTCATTGTAGATTTTTAGAGTAAATAATGATTCATGTTATATTTTTAGTATAAATTTGTTATAACTCTTGTTTATATGCTCTATAAATTTAAATTATTATATATCTGTAGTATATTTTCATATAAAATATTATACTAAAAATAATGCATATTCATGGTAGATTTCTAGAATAAATAATGATTCATTTTATATTTTTAGTAGAATTTTTTTTTAACTCTTGTATATATGTTATATAAATATGAATTTATTATATATCTATAGTATATTTTCGTATAAAATATTATACTCATTGTATATAAATTTTACACATACATATTCATGGTATATTTATGTTGTACATATTAAATATAATATTTTACCTTCTTTTGTCTTCGATTTGTTGAACTTCTTCAGTTGATTACCTAAATGCACATTTAACTTTTTTAGAATACAACTATCCCTTCTATTTAGGTGTAAATTATGTTTGAGAAATTGATTTATAAGATAAAATTATTGAGCTAAAAAATAGGATAGAAAAGCTTGGGGAGTTATACGTGATTCTCTCTTGGTGGATTCCTTTGATTTAGGAATAAGTTATGGTGTTGTTGAAATTAGTTGTCATGGAATGAAATTTAATTAATGCTACTATGATTCTGTAAATATTTTTTAAATAATGTACAGTTATGTTTTTTCCCCTTGTTTTAAAAGGTTAATTCAATGTCTCTTCTCATGCCAAGTATTTGCTAAAGAACTTGAGATTTGCAGTTTTATCCCAAGTTTAGTTCAGGTACCGTACCACTATCTTTCAAGTTTCATTTCGAATTAGTACTTGACGTTAATCTGAAGCCATAGATAATATGGATACCCATTTTATTCATAAGTTAATCCATATTAAATATGGACCGTTAGATATTTTATCCATTTTTGCTTAATCAGCTTTCAACATGCCCATATCCGATCACATCTGCCTGTCTGCCACCCCTAGCCATAAGCATCAATAGATCTAAGATCCCCCAAAAGTGAAAAGATGTTGCTGGTTTATTATTGACATGGTGGCTTATAATCTACAATGACTAAGGAATCGCCTTCAGAAAATAATTGCAATACATACATAGTATCAACCAACCATCTTGAATAGTGTAAGCTACACATTTCCTCATTTTTAAAATATAAAATCAGTTTGACTTAGCTGGCTATCTTCTCGAACCAAAAAATACTCTAGATATATTTTCTGCACACAATGAAAGAATATTTACATTCTTAAGATCCATTTTCTTTAAGTAAAGTATAGTTTAAGACCGCCTTTGTAGTTTTTATGTCAATGCTCTGCACAATCTTTGAAATATTTCATAGGTATAATAATAAAATGTCCTTCAAAAGGCACTAAGATATTCTTGAAATGGAAATGGAAATCTTTTTTATACGAAGAGCACAAAGTATGTATGAGTACTTAAATACTGGTGCACAACTATAAGTACTTCTTTATGCAGATGCTATTTATGCATTGTCTTGGTCCTCTTGGACTATCCAATTCTCTGTGCATGAGTGGCTAATACGCCAAGAACCAACATTTTCATAATCATGAAGGAGAACCGCACAACCTACAAGCAATGAGCTTATTGGAATTCCATAAGCATTTTCTCTGGTAAAAATCAAGATCATAAGACTGGTAAATTAAAAGGATGATATATTTTGAAACAAAGCTGCATGCTAGTCCATCCTGTGTGCCAGATTTCTCAATTCTTCTGAGAGGTGGGAAAAACATGATAAGACAATCATATGCAATTAGCAAGAAAATAAATAAGCATCTATGCATCCCAAACCTACTGTCATATTTTACAAAAGAATTGGACTTAGATATACCTCTGTCGAGTTTAGATGATGTCGATGATTGGGAGCATTGTCGTAAGGCAAAAAAATCCCCTCCATGCTTCTCTTTGCTCTGTTTCTCTTCGGAACTTAGGCTCATCTTCGTTAAAGTATATACATATACTAATATATCATTCATTATATAGTTCGCTGCATTTGAATCCGCTTATATAAAAAGACACTCAGTAAGTAAATATAAGAAGTAAGCTGACATGCATAAAAAATTGCAAGCAGATACAAATAGTTTTTAAAAAAAAAAAAAAAAAAAAAAAAATTGTGTGATAAAAGGAAATACCTTTCTTTATTGCCATAGAAGCTTAAAGATTGATGTTGAAAAATAATAACCTCAATTGACTTTATATTAAAGTAAACTAATACTCCCCCATCTCAATTTATGTGATACTTTTCGCTTTTCGAGAGTTAATTTGATTAAACTTTGAAACTAAATTAGCTTAAATTAACTCAATATTTTAAGATTAAATTTTATATATTTGAAAACTACATGAAAAGTACTACAGTACGATAAGTTGCAACTTCTCATATATCAATTTGGTGAAAAAATATATATTTAATTATTGATCAAAGTTCATGCAATTTAAATCTCTGGGAGTGAAAAGTACTCACATAAAAGGTTGGCGTAATGGATAAGGTTCAGGGGGTTACCGGAGCCGGAGTTCCATTTAGCAATAAGAGAAAAAGAAAAAAGAAGTGAGAGAGGGAGTATATGGTAAAATAAGGCAGTAAATATACTAACCTCAATAGACTTTATAGATTGAAATATGCTAACCTCACTTATGAGTTTTCACGGCTTCTATTGATATGAAATATATGGTGTTGTGTTCGTGTGTGTAGATATATAGAGACTTAAGTTGGGTTTTTCTTCTCTCGAAATCTCATCGGCAGTATTTCATATGTCAATAAGTTCACATTACTAAATCTTCAATTACTTCATAAATATGCAAATGACTAAATGGGGTCGGGAAAAAAGGATTGAAAACTTGTAAAATCTACTTAAAAGGGTGGAATAGAAGTACTTACGGTTCCAACAGTAATTTCCCTGATATGAAAATCAATCTCCGAGTTTTCTGTACTGCATAGCGTTCTTCTAAGCAAGTCCAAATGTACTGAATACAAACAGGACTTTGTAAAATTACGATGTAATATTGACGTTGTTTGAATCACAGATATCAACTAATTACATTTATTTATACAAAATAATAGTGGAAGAAGGAACCTGATATTAGCTGTAGATTCTTTAAAAAAAAAAAAACACAACTTGCTGGTTTGGATTTGCGAAACAGAGCAAAAATTGCTTCGCCTTTTCTTGAGAACCTAAAATTGCCGAATCGAGTAGTAGAATCTGAAATGAAAACATGAAATCTTGTGAAGTAAGAGTAATGGCCGGAAAACGTATTGATTCCGTTCAAGGTATGGCATCGATATTCAAATACAGAGAAATTTAGACGTATATAAGATTGATGTTGAGTTTGAATACTTCTCCTTTGTTGATTGTTGATTCATTCTCTAGTTGTCGTACCAATGAAATTGAAGACGTGAAGAGCAACATTTTTTTTCTTCCTGAAAATATGCGGTAGTCCTGGAAACTGTTCTAGTTTACTCATGAAAACTGTTTATTTAATGGCTGACTCTTTTAGTTACTGCAGATTCAGGATATGCATTTAGAAAATTCAAAACTTTTACTCCCTAAAAAAAAATGAGTTCAAACGTGGAAAAAGATAGGAATCAATGAGATCATGGTAAAATATTATGGCTGCAAACAAATAGGAGGAAGTATTAATTTTTTTCGTGAATGAGCGGTTTTAATTGTTTTCTATCTATTGCAGTTTTCTTTTTTATTTCGTTGAGTAATAGTAATTTGCTTGTTGAAGTTTTTCTTCAACTGTTGCAGTTTTTTATTTATTTTTATTTTGTATTTTAAATTCTTATTTTTATGGTGATGACACTTGTCATCCTTACATGTTTTTGCCTCTTCTATTATATATAGATAGACTAGTGAATATATCCGCACTTCGTGCGGTTATGAAGTATATTTTATCTTAGAATTATAAAAATTGAATACAAAGAGAATTATCAAGAAATAAGCAAAATAAATGTATAAACATTGGTTTTTTACAATTAGTTTAAACTATTTGTGTCGCCCGAGAAAAGAAATTATATAAATACACAAAAAGTAGAACTAACACATTGATAAGCATAAAAACGGTAAATTTACCAAAAATGAATGAAATATGAAAAAAGAAAATTGGAAAACAAAAAGGGAATAAGAACATTGCAAGTGTTTGTTAGCTTCAAACTTCTCTCGAAGAGCATAAACTTGATACAAAAACAAAGGAAATCAAAAAATTAAAAAATACAACCCGTAAGCATAAAGCACATCCATTGAATAAAATAATTCAAATTCCCTTCTGATTAACAAAAGGAAAGGAAAAAAATAAAAGCGTAATATAAAAATAACCCTACTCTCATTGATGATTAAATCCACAATTTTAAAATCTATCGTAATATTTTGAAATCCTCGTGATATTTAAATACACACATGCATTGAGTAGAATGCGGAGGAGAAATTTTTCATGAGATGCCTAAAGTTTGATAACTTCGAGCGTTGTGATTTCCAAGATTCTGGTTCTCTTCTCAAGTTATAATAAGACGATTAGAAGTCAATTCTTTGTAATTTGAGCAGAATATTATCACCATATATTATTTTTCTCACAGCTTGCGTAACATAAGTTAACCAACAATATAAATGTAACCGTTATCTCATGTCAAAACTTTTACTTATTAAATACACTCTTGGAAATAAAGCACTGATGGTATATATGAAGAGAAAAAGATATGATTTACCATTCATTATACATGAAGAGAAAAAGGATTTATATTACATTATTTTTTAATCACCACCATTCAGAAGAGGATATGATTATCAGTGTTGATGGCAATAAATTGGATATCGTTTTCGGCTCCTTCTAAATTTTATCAAACTAAGTGTCCTTCTAAAAAACTCTACATAGACTAAACTATCAAAATTTGAGTAGTTTTAATATCTAGATAACTAATTTGATGTTCATGTTCAATAATCAACTGAAAGACACGGGAGGAAGGATCATTACTCTTTATTTAGCTTTATAGTTAATTATAATTTAAAAGATAATTAGGACTCACAACCTCTCATACACCTAGTGATAAAAGTTAATCATATAGGCACAATATGTATATGGTGCTCATTCCTTGTAAATATTCAGGCAATTTTAACAATGATCAACCATAATAAAATTGTACTTTGCCTATCCACATACTAATTTCAAATATTTCAAAGTGGTCAAAACACAAACGTACATTTTAGCAATACTTGATATCATTTGTTTGTCGTTCTTCAAGGCTATAGGAAGATCCCAAGAGTTTCGTTGCCTACTTTTCGTGAACAATATTCATCATCCAATAAATGAAATCTATAGAAGAACATGATTAGGAGTCATCACAAAAATACTTTAGTAATTGACGTTGTAAAACATCTAATAAAAGAATTTTATAAAAACTTCAATTATTTATTTGAAGGAACCAAACAAAACATACATATGAGCGCAAAGGATTACAATTAAAAAAAAAAAAAAAAAAAAAAAAAAAAAAAAGGGACAGAAATATTGTGCTTACTGTGTATTATGTGAGAGAGAGAAAACTCTGATTAGATATGCGTGATTTATACATAGAGCTTACTTTTAAGAGTTCTTTATTCCACTTGTTGGAAGTTATCGCCTTCCGAGATGACAATATTTGAGCAAGATCATCTTTGGCCATAGCGACTTAAGAAATCGTGACAAATTATCTGTGCATCTAAAACCTACATACAACAAAGAAGAAAAGCAATATTATTAATTTTATCAAATCCAGTCGTGATAATTTCAGAAAATGAAATGCACAGTAGGAATAACAAATGGAATAAAAATCCATACCAATGTAATTTCGGAAAATGAAGTGCACAGTAAGTTATAACAATGGAATAAGAAGCCATATCGTAAAATTCTTCTGAATTTTGTAGTGTCCAAAAGGTACATATCAGCAAAATACACAAAACAAATTATAAAGAAGAAAAATGGGATGATAGGTAAGATTGTACAAATGTGAGAGAAAGAGGGTTGCTATTTAATAAAGGATAGCTTCAGATGTGAAGAGCCATCGTTTCATGGACTGGAATTCAAAAAATTACATATGTTAGACGTTACAATCTTCATTAGTGGAAGAAAGAATTAAACATATATTTAATAGGAGAATTTAAATAAGAAGAAAATGTCAAAGTTTATCACTTCCGATTCTTGGTTTGTGTGTAAGAAATGGTAAGAAAGAGAAGGCAGACAAATGATTTTAAGTGAAAGAAATTATTTTTGAGATTAAGAATATGTACACAATGTTACATAGAGAGAGAATAAATCACTCATTTACAAGTCATTTATTTTGGAGCACCCATTTACATAACACATAAATGACATTTTGAACTTTTTAATATAGCACATAATTGGAAAAAAATATAAAAAGGCCAAAAAAAAGGAGAAAAAAGATAAATATCATTGGAGCCATAGAGAAAAGTCACGTAAGGTATATCTTTAACTTTATATTATATATAGATTAGTACAAATGGAGCGATAAAAAGAGCGTCATCATAGAGCCACTTAGCTTGGAGAGGTCATTTTGGGCATCGCAGATCAAAGCCAATGATTAACTTAGGGACCGAGGATTGATGTGACTAGCATTTAATTTGTTAGGTTTGATTTTGTTGAAGGAAAAATCTATTTGGCAAAATCACTTGGGCAAAACTGTCAAAAATGGAGGTATATTAATCATTTCATAGGGAATCTTGGGGAATATTTACTTTTTATTATTTTATTGTCATGTGCTTTTACATCCTGCCTTCCGATAAAAATGAGGCTCTCTCATATAGGCTAATCATGGGTTACGTTTTCCATGCTCTCTTCCATTTTTTAATATATCTTTATTATTATTATTATTATTATTATTTTTACATTAGCTGCATTGTGTATACATAAGGTAGGCTAGGGTGTATTTTTTTTTTTTTTTGTTCACTTATTGTGTATGCATTGTTATACCTCGTTTAGACCGGGCTAAATAGGTATAACATATTGGAGATTCCTATTTTGCTTTATTTTAGGAGTCGCCACCTAATTGATTTTAAGGTGAATTAGGGCACCTAATCATTAACTAAGGTAAAACTAACTAAACCCGTTAATGGTCTGCTTAAGTTCAATTCTAGGTAAGGGTTCTAATTATCCTAAAGGGAAGGGGTTAGGCATCCTCTAGGATCCGTTAACTACGGTTTACCGGCCAAATTTAGGTTAATTAATTTAGACTAAATATAGCGTTTAAATTTTAAGAAAATAGCTTACAAATATCACTAAAGTTCAAAGAAAAATAATATTAGCTAAAATAAACTTAAAGAAAATAATAATTTATGAAAAGAACTTTAAAGGCTAATAAGACTTATAAAGGTTATTAAGATTTTAAAGAAAGAATGTAATGATGCTATAATATTTCATAAATATTGCTAAGGCTTTAAAAATGCTATTTAAAGTAAAGCATACCAAATATAATAATCTTGCATAAAAGGAAATTTCAAATGCCATTTAAAATAAAACTTATAAATATTGCTAAAGTCTTGAATAATAATGCCATTTAAACTAAAGTTTACAAAATACAATGGCTTGGATATAAATAGAAACCATTTTAGAAGAAAGCTTAGCGAGTTTTAAAAATTTGGAATAAAATTATATTATATGAATATAGTGATGTAGAAAATCTAGACTTATTAAATAAGATGCAAACGGGTAATGAGTTTTCTTCCTCTAACTTTACTTAGTCGTATTCGGCTAAAATACGTATAGTTTGATAAATCTTGAAGAAATTATTTATAAAAGCTCTTGAACTTATATTTGTGTATTAGTGGCGTTTTGAAATCTTAAGATATTAAGAATAGAGTATGATTCCATTAACTCAAAATGCATAGTTACGCTATTCACAAATTAATTGTCCTGATTAAATAAAATAAATATTAGATGCTATCACTAGCCTTGAAAAAAAAAATGAAGCTTATGGAATTAGTGTTAATATCTCTCTTAAATTTACTACCCATTATACTAAAGCTAAACCCACTAATTTACTAAAATTCATCTAAGTTAAGAAAAAATAAAACAAGATAAGATGTTAGTCATAAAAATACACAACAAATGAGGAGTAGAAAATATAAACGGGCTCAGCCCATTTTAAAAGGGCTGCTGCAATGGAGCCGCGGTTGGGGCCTTGGCCCAATATGTTGCTGCGGTTACGGGCTTTGGCCCGGATTTAGTTTCCATTTTTTTTTTTGCAGCGGACAGGGCTGACTCGAGGGAGGAGAGTTCACGTTGGGCTTTTGGCCCAACATCGAATGCGGAAGGAGACGAGTCCCTTGGACTCGTATGCGAGGTTCATGCAAAAAATGAAAAGAAAAAGATTAGTACATAATCAATAAATAAGGCTAAACATATATAATGTAAATTCAAACAGACCAGTGGCCTATGTATATACTATGTATATTTGAGTACATTTCATATATACATCCATAAGGAGGCTTAGAGGGTTAATATTGGAAAGCTTTTACCCCCATCTTCCCGATCTTGCACAAGTTCCAAGGGATTTCCAGGAATCCCAGGCATGGCTAACACCGGGGAAGGTTCAAGCTTGATCCATAATGACCAACTAATCTCCCTATAAATGTGCTAGTCAAAGCATACTCTCGATATACATATGTATATACATACTTCAACTGAGATATGCTCGCAACATATGCAGAATTCTAACAAAATGTATGCTGATACTATGGAATGTATATACAAGGCTTAACTAATGCATATTCACTCATTCATCCGGAAAGACTTCAAGATACTTCGAACATACAACAAATATCCCATTGCCTGTGTTCTAAGACACTGGTACAACACGAAGAAAAACACAAACTGAATAGCAATCCCCTTATATTTCTCGAATTATATCTTTAGCATGGTTTAACCCACTTCATAACAATAAAGCAAACATTATGTTGAACTTTTAAACATCAAGGGGGGATACATGTACGTACAGCATGGGCAGAAAGCAAACATCAACCTGGGTTCTTTTAGAGCCAATTGACTCAAGTTATTCACTGCTAAAGGATGTGGACATTTGGAAATTATAACAGGGTGTGCCAAAATTCAAGCTAGCAAATCAGACTTTGGTTATGCGGGTTAAACTAATGGGAAAGGGGATGGCGAAGCATGAAGATGAACCAGCCATACTATGGTAGTTGCCCTAATCTTATGGGCAGTTTTTGGACAGCATCATCTCACTTAGAGCACATAGCATATTCCAGAGATCATACAAGCAAAGAGAGAGGATTTTAACTAACAGACTAACAAATACCGAAGTCTTAGATTTTGAGCAAAACAGCTGGGAAAATATGTATTTAGCATGTTCATGTGACACTTTAAGGGTAACAACTATATGCAAGAATGTTGAATAGGTTCAGATTCACAGAAAGAAACATAAGGGCAAACATACCACCACTTAGGTAATCAACAAAGATGGTCCATAGGCAGTTTCAAACACTCAGATTAAGTTTGCAGATGGCATAGGGTCTCCGATGACGCTTAGTGGGACAGTAGTGATTAAAAATAGGTAAAACAGTGTATTTCGAGGCAGTTCCAGGCTAGTAGAGCAGGGAAAACCATTTCTTTCAAAGCTACAGATAGTTATAAAATGCCCAGGGTCATATTATCTTAAAAAATCAATTTTATGACTTAAGATTTCAACAAGAAGTTCAACACTAGTCCATGTTCCAGTCAAGGGAGGGTCAATAGTCCATTTTTATAGCTTTAACATCGTGGTAGAAGTATATATATGAATTTTAACATGGTACAGAAGAAACATGGATGTCCCTAACACATGCACATCCCCCCTTAGAAGATAGTAAGTCATGGAACCAAGCGAGATGAATTGACAGTGGTTTAATATCTCATTTTTTGTACAAGAAACGGATAAGATAGCAAACATCACTGGCAAAGCCTACCGCTTTCTTCAATCCCTTAATTTCTATATTATTAACCTTATAACGTATACAAGAAATCATGTAAGCAGTAGACAACTGTGCAAACCTCTTAGACAAGTTTTTAACTTAAACATAAGACACAAAGACATCACATCTTACTGCCAAAACAATCAATAATCTTCAGGCTATTCTCAAATTAACCAACTGCCAACCCAATACAACTAGTCATAATCGACCTAATAGACTATGACATATAAAATATACCCCACTAAACTAACCTACCATACTGAAACATGTTTAACCACCAAGCAAAATCGAGGCATAGACATTTCATCTAATCACACCAGCATATAACATGCTTCACAAACTCCAAATTGAACCAACATAGTAATATGCTGAATCATGTAGACAACAAACTGACGTTAACACATAACAATTAAGAAGATAAAAAAATGCAAAGGATGAGGAATAAACAGAAGGGAATTAACGCACCTTCTTCGAGTGCAGCGAAGTGAGGCGCGAGCTTCCGATATACCTCGAAACACTTCGAATCCGCCGAGTTAGTATTTCCTCGAGCCCAAACAGAACCAAGTGCGGAAACAAGGAATATGATTTAGATTTTTTTTTTTTTTGATATCGAACAATGACCCACTGCCAAAATAAACTAATCTTTCTAAGGAATTTTCAGGTGGCTTAAACTTGTGCTTTTTTTTTTAGAGAGGATCTTGCGGTTGAAAAGAAAAATCTGTTTCAATTTTTTTTGGGGAATTTCTCGGCTAGAAAGAGTTCTTAAATTTTAGGGGGATTTTCCGATCCGTAAAACTCATTTCAAAACGAACCCAGAGACGATTATTTATAGGGGAAAATCTAGGGTTTGCTAGGGTTTCATAAAATGGGCGGGATTGAACCCTTTTCAAAACACAAAATGCTAAAAATCCTTCTGTCATCGATCAGAAAACCAGAAGAACAGACAATATTCATAAAGATTTTTTGTACCCGAAGTCAAAGGAACACATAATAAAAAAAAGATTTGCATTCAAAACAAACAAAACCCATTAAGATTTCTCAGAAGCACGCGAGAAAGAAAGAAGAAGAAAACAAAACTCTCACCTCTTCAAACGGTTGAAAAATTTGACGAGGGGGTACAAGCATTAATTGCCTTCCCCGAAATGGCCATGCAAGGCCTGGGGAAGGTGAAAGGCATCTGTCGCCTTGCCCTAAATAGACGAGTCAGTTGGGGTTCACAACAGACAACCCTTACACGAAAAGGGAAGGTCAAACTGTTCATGGCCAAAGGGACGGGTGGCTTTTAGCGGGGAATGGGGAGGAAAGAAAGAGAAGGGACAGAGGCGAAGGGGATGGGGTGCGGCGGATCTGAAGAAAATGAGGAATAACCCTAGTGGTTTCCCTCTTGAAAGGGAATCGGGTCGGGTCGCCGTTTTTTTGGGTTGGGTTGGTTAATTAAACGTAGGCCGGGTATTAAATGAGTGTGGGCTGATGGCTGAATTAAATGTGGGCTGATTAACATGGGCTAATGATATTGGGCTGGTTATTAACGGGTAGGGTACTATTTTAGGTGACAATGGGCTTTCTAATTCTAAATATAGACCTATCGCGTGTTAAAATATTATCTGATATAAAGTATGTGTCAGATAAAAATAAAATTATATGACGTCGTAATTGCCGTGCGATATTTTGAAAGTCAACAGTAAATAAAATGTTGTTATTTAATTGTGCGGAAATAAATGCGATGCATGTGCATAAGATGGTAGAAATGCTGAAATGATAAAAATGCAGATTATCATAATACCGGTAATAATAAAATAATAATAATAATAATAATAATTGTGGTAACAAAAATAATAACAACTAGTGACTGCAACAAAATAATAAAACGCCGGCATTAATAGAAGCTAATAATTATAGTAAAAATATAAATAATTATTTCTTAAATTGCTTGAAAATACTAGAAATGTAAATAAGTATTTAGGTTTTACGGGAAATCGGTCAACATGCATACGGTGGGTCCAGGGTGTATTTCCTTTTGTCTTTCTTTTTCTTTTATTTACTTATTGTGTATGCATACGGTGGGCCTAGGGTGTATTCATTTCCTTTTTTCTTTTTTTCTTTTTGTTTTGGCATCTGAAAGTTTTTTTATTATTTTTCTTGTAAATAAAGTGTTATTTATTGGCTATATACATACGGTATTTAGCCTAGGGTTACTTTTTTCTTCTTGTTCTTTTTATTTTGGTATCTGAAAGTATTTTTATTTTTCCTGTAAATTTGTTATATATTGGCTATATACATACGGTATTTGGCATGGAGTGTACTTTTTCTTCTTTTTCTTGTTTTTATTTTGTTATGGTATATATATATATATATACGGTATTTGGTTCCCGTTGGACGTTATATATTGAAGAGTGGAATAATTTGAGTGAATGATTAATTTTACGTTGTTTAATTTTGTTTTATTTTTATTCATGTTGTTTAATTTTGTATTATGGGCCAAATACATATGTAACCCCCTAAACTTGTCACAATTTTTTATTTAAACACTTTAATTAAGGGAATGACCTATTAGACACTTGAATTATGCACAAAATGTGTCTATTGAACACAATATGGACAATCAGCCAACAAAACATGTGTGAACACCACACAGTGCTGATGTATCGTCATTCACCAATCAAAAAGACAAGCCACACTAAAATTAATTAAGAGACGAAAAAAAAAACATGAAAGTAAGTGTTTCTTCTTCCCGTTCACTTGCAAACTGCAGAATCTCCGAATGACTTGATTGCAGGCCGTTCTGTCCAGCGTGCCATAGAAATGGGTAGGAGCCTTTGTTGTGGTTTCACTCCATCAGTTAGTGAGAAAAAACAAATCGTGAGTTAAATTAATTGAACCACAATATTCGCCATTTAGACCAATAAAAGCAACAGGAAAAAGGACCGTGGGGGCGGTGGTGGATTGGAGTGGTGGAATTAGAAAGTTCATTCCTATTCCCATTACCGTAAGAACAAAACCCATTAGAGAATTGCAATTTGTTAACTATGACTATGCAATAGCAGTTGAGGCATATTTACTTGATTAGGCTATTTGACCATATTATTTCGATGAGACATTAGGGATGGAGGACATGAGCTAAATGGAGGTTTTTGTCTGTTCAAAAGTTACCTAGTTGACCGAAGACACCATTTTTTCCGGTGACCTCTTTATTGAAGGTTGCAAATGACCGACTTTTGGTCAAATGAGCAGAGTTTACACAAAATATCCATGTCAGCAAATTATTGACCTCATTTACGCGATTATAAAGGGATAAAAAGTCATATTTCATGCCATGTCAACACGGCGTGCTTAATAGATACAGTTTTTATAGATATGAGGTGTTCAATAGGTCATTCCCTTAGTTAAGGTATCTAAATGGAAAATTGTGACAAGTTTAAAGGGCTGCTACTATGTATTTGGTTTGTTAGCTATATTGCTTTTTTTCT
>NC_081348.1:12024609-12207048 GCF_029784015.1 Lycium ferocissimum
TGGGTCAATATCTAAAAATCCTATGTGTCCTCCGCTATTCGGTTTTAGCATTCTGCCACAATTTTTTTTATTGTGATATCCAGAATGCTATTCATTAGCTCATATGATGTCTTCAAAAGCGTATAAAACATATATATCGAGATTAATTATCACTTCACAACACACATGACTCTTGGTTTTCACCAAATCTCATCTTCCTAGCCAGTTCAATGCTCTAGCAGTCAAACTCAATCTGGTTTCTTCTAACCGCCTTGAGTTTGCAGGGGATGATAAGATATATATTAGAGATATCCTATGGTAATCCTGAATATTATTCTTAATTTAGGATCTACATTAATTATAAATTATTTTATTTTATTTCTTATTTTTCTTGTCTATAAATACCGATCAGCTCTCTAATATTTTTATCAATAAATAGAGATATTCATTCGCTAATTTCTCGTGTGTTTTCTATGTTTCTAAAAATACGTATGCAATTGCTTGTGGTTTTGTGAGGTTCTTGGAATGTGGCACCCGATTGAGCTGGTTCTTCTAGTTTCCTGCCCGTTGGACACTGGTATATGCCTGTTATTATATTGGGGCGCTATATATATATTTCATTCTTTTAGCTTTAGCCATGTATATTGGACTCATCTAAAAGCGCTTTCATGATTGGAGGTCCCATAACCAACAATTGGCAGATACGGAGTAGAGATATTTTTAAAAAGTGAAAATGCAAGTGTTTGAATTTATCCCAGGTTAATTGGACTAGACAACTTCTTACACAACTTTATGAGTTAAGCCTTGCTTCCTTGATAAT
Organism: Lycium ferocissimum; assembly: GCF_029784015.1. NCBI lineage: Eukaryota > Viridiplantae > Streptophyta > Magnoliopsida > Solanales > Solanaceae > Lycium > Lycium ferocissimum. The sequence goes on from NC_081348.1 coordinate 12,025,409, forward strand.
ATAACATAAAATACCTAACATGGAAAAAATAAAATTTGGACATATACTACAATGCTGTAAATCCATGTTCTGCTTCTGGACCCAAAAGGGTAAAATATTCAGTCTTTTGAATATGATCGAGCTTGGATACATAATGCAGATAAATTGGACGATTTTACAACTGAAACCAGTAATAAAGAGTACTTTGATAAATTTCCGCTGAAACAAGAGCGTCATGTTTGGTCAAAATTCTTCTCTTTTATTCTCGTCAATGTTTGTTTAACAGTCGGACATATTGATGCAGAGTTACTTCGAAAAGAAATGTATTTGTGACCTGCTTTTATCAGTGGAAAAATGGAATATCTCTTCTACGTACAAAAATCCCGCAATGCCTCCTATATAGAAAATACTACTACTACTACTAGTAGCTACTAGTACTTAACGTCTGCAACTCTCCGGCAGTCAATTTGTATCTTTAATTAGCGAGTGTCTCATGGTATTGTAAATATGATATTTGTCTTTGAAGCTTTATTTGCTCATAGAACTTTGCAATAAACTCCTCAGCCTTCATATCAATTGCTTCATCGCCACCACCAGCACTGATCTCATCCTCAGACACCTCGCAGCTTACATACTCATCCTCCTCTTCATCATAATCATCATCCGCACCCTTCAAGAAACTCCTCCTTGGAACATTGTCATTGTTATGATGGTACGTTTCATCGTCATAATCATTATCGTTATCAAAATCAAAGTCAAAGTCGACTTGAGGTTTGATGCATGGAATATTTGGCATCTTGAAACGCAAGGAAGCAGGGCGATGCATTTTAACGTGAATAATAGGAGTTTCATCAAAGGAAAACTCACGCTCCCCATAATGTAGTGCCCCATAGTGATCATTGGTATGACGGAGGCTTTTAATATATTTAGGAAGCAAACGGAGATCCACAAGGTGCCTGTTCTTGAAAATGCCACCTTTTCTAGCCCATAACAAGGCTAAACGTAGAACGTTCCAAGCTCTACGAGCAACCACTGATCTCTTGCTCTGCATTCTCGACTTTTCCTGCATGGTTGCAGTTCTGTTTTAAGATTAGAAGATAGCCAGCAACGATAGTTTGAGATGACAGCGGCAAATTATAGAGAACTTGTGTGTACTTTTTGGAAAATCTCTTATGCTTTTTGTTCGAGGTGATCTTTATGAGTAAAGAGCTTTTGAAATGGTTGTGTTGAGAGAGAGGCAGAAGCTATAAAGCTATATATACCACTAATGCACAGCTAAGAAGTTTGAGAAATGAGAGTGAACTCAAAGTTACGCGGTTTGAGGGAACCATGTCAATTAAGAAATTAAAAAAAAAAAAAAAAAAGAGATGAATTGATAGGGGCCCCGCCCCCAACCCCAATTGACCAAGTCCAACTCCTAAGGCTAAAGCTGGCATAGGGAAGTGTGTGTTGTTCTGCGGGCGGTGCAAACTAGTGGGGCACACGCCTTATACGCTGCGGAATCAGGGAAAAACGAAAGAAAAAAAAGCTTACTACTCCTATATTAGTTAATTACTACTAACCCAGTACTACATGAAACTAATAAATACATAGGAAGTTCTTTAATGTAAATAAAATTCTATGACTTAATTATGGTTAATTAGTATATATGTATGATCTCATATTGATCGATTTAAGGTGGTCTATAATTTACTAAAAATTCGATGTAATTCACACGATTGTGTACAAACCAATACAGACGAAGTAACACGAATATTTTCTCAGCTGACCGGTGACTTCTACTATCCAGAAGTATTCAGAAAGTGAACAAGATGCTGCTTCCTTGGCCTTCCGTCTTTCTTTTCATGCTTTGCTAATCTTCGACCCTCAAACGTGGGTAAAGTTTGTTGCCACACGATAAATTACTGTAGTCTAGATGTGAATAAGTATTTTCTAAGGAATCAACCTCGCTCACGAGCCCTAAATTGTCTCTCCTACTTTCAATTGACGTGCATATCCTTCATTCTGTATTTCTACTTCCATAAATTTATCAACAATTTAATTGCTGCCGCTACTCATCTATTATGAGTACTACTCCCTCTGTCCCAATTTATATGACACTTTTCGCTTCCTGAGATTCATAGCTTGTTTGGCCTAGTTTTCAAAATCAGCTTATTTTAAAAAGTACTTTTCTAAAAAACATTTTTGCCGAAAAACAGTTTATGTTTGGCCAATTAATTTAAAAGATATTTTTGAGTAGCAATTTGTATTTGACCAAGCTTTTAAAAAGTGCACTTATTGAAAAAATAAGTACTTTTAGGAGAAAATAAGTGTGACCAAACAGGCTATCAAACTATATGAAATTTGACCATCATTTTAATATGTATATTTTCATCAAATTGATAAAAGAAAAGTTGCAATTTATAGTACTTTTCGTGTAGTTTTCAAATATATGAATTTTAATGTTAAAATATCGAGTTAATCTAATCCAATTTAGCTTCAAATTTTAGTCAAATTGACTCTAAAAAGCGAAAAGTGCCACATAAATTGGGACGGAGTGAGTATATAATCATAGTGTGACTTATTCTACTTATTAAGTATACATGAGGTAGAAATACCCATGCATAAATATGAATATTTAGAAAGATTTCTGTTCTTATTCTCTTTATTACTTCTGTTGTTATATTGAACAGAGTGAAAGTGAATCTTCCTCTAGAACTTAAAAAAAATTCAAATCAGCTTTTTACATAGGTCAAGATAAAAAATAACATGTCCTATATATTTTCATCAGGAAGATATTGTTACGACACGTAAGGACACAACTACTTTTTCTCTGTCTCTTAGGCGGGGATTCAGTTTATGTTCAAGAAAAGTATGAACGCCAATTGTTGCCAGCTACATCTTAATTTGTCTAACGTTAGGTAATCAATTATGAATACATTTTGCTCCAATCATGTATGTAGTAGCCCCATTACTGCCTTCACATTTGTTGGCTGAAATATTTTTGGCTCCCAAAATCTGTTGCATTTTTTGACTTAAGCATCAATAGCACCAAGTGACACATTATTTGTTTATTACTCTTAAAAGAGTTATACAAGATGAGATAGATTTAAAAAAAGAGAAAAAAAAAGGAAGGGGCTTAATTTGTAGCCCTTTTTATGTTGTTAGATTACTTTAGAATCAATTATAGGTAATTTGATATATTAAGTATGTATGACAACTTAACAGGAGGATAGATATTATTTATACCTAGCTAGCTAGTTAAATGAAGTTTCTTTAGTCAACATTTTTATATTGTTAGTATATAATTTAAATTCAAACGATTAAAGGTCAACACGGTCATTATGGGCGTTGCAAAATCAAAACCAATGATTAACTTAGGGCCCCAATGTTGATAATGACAAACTTTAATTTGATCATTTGTTATGGTGAAACTTTGTTTTCACACTAGATTTTTGTTCTTAAACTGCAAGCAAGTCGAGACAACGTTTCCCTCCTCCAAGTACACATTACGTACTTTCATTAATGTTTTGTTTGAAAAACACAACTATTAGTATGTACTTAATTTGGCTTGACTATTCGACGAAAACAAGCCGATTAATTTGCCAATATTTTCTTTGTGCTGGTTCACCTACAATTTAATTAAATGCTGGCATTGTTGTTTTGTAGTGGCTACTGGCTAGGAATGAATGATTGAACAACAAAGAGTATTTTAAAAAAGCGAATCTGTGGAGGTACTCAAGTCAAGCTTCACAGAAGTACGTAGGAATACCAATGACCAATAACAACCTAATTAAAAGAAACCAATACGTATAATTCAGCAACAAATTCCCCCTGAAATTAAAGAAGTAAGATGGTATTAATGATTTTGGGTTGTTGGAGGGAGTGTATGCAGTTGATTGTGGGTTTTGTTAGCTTCTTGGAACTTAGTATGTAATATGTAGTCCCTCACTTAGCCCTGTTTCCTGCCCACTGCTATGTTTGGAGTCAGATTTTTTGTTTAAGGTTCTGGAACATAATTATTTTTGCATACTCATTCTTGATAGATTACTCATTCGTGTTATATGAACTTTTAGCACAAAATAAAATTTGAGTCAAAATTATTGGTTCTGCTCAATCCGTAATTATTGTTGTGCTTGCGGCCCTGATGATAGAGTTTAACTGAGCACGAAATTAAGGAATGATTTCTTTTAAAGCTTGTGATTTTGAACAAGCTATAGACATTTGTGCAACTAAAAGTCATCTCATTAAGATCAAAGTGAGAAATTCAAAATTAATTAATTGTAAAATATGAAAATGCATATTCTTTTTGGGACAAAAATGATGCCATCACATAAATTATTTGACCATTTTAATATGACTTGTATTATGCACCATTTTAATGTGCAATGTAAGTGTTGATTTGACAACACACCACGCATGACAATTTCAGGAATCTATTTAACAGGAATGTTGGACCAGTGAAAAACTCATCAATTTCATAAGTCTAAGTCTTACAAGTCATTGAAAAAAAAAATCAAAGTTCATAGAAAAAATGTCTCAAAATGCTTCAACTGTTAGGGTTTCACTATTTTGGGATGGAGATATCGTTGAGGACAATTACTCCGTTCGTTACAGTATCAAACCAAAAGCCCATGTTAAATTTTCAACAACTTTAAATTATGAAACACTAGTCAGTTACATGCACAAACTATGCATTGATGGGTTTGCTCACTGCCGGCCAGTGATATCCGTAGATGGCACGCATGTATATGGTGCATATGACATCAAGCTCCTAATTGCAGTAGGAATGAATGCCAATGGGTCAATATTTCCTCTTGCTTTCGTAATTGCCGCTAATGAGAGCAACGACACATGGGGTATCTTTTTGACCCATTTGAAGACTCATGTTATTAAGGATCGTACGGGCATATGCGTGTTGTCTGATCGTCATAAAGGCATATTGCACAATATGGATAATTTGTCGGGGTGTCAGCCTTCCCTTGTTTACCATCGCTATTGCTTAAGGCACTTGAAGGCAAATTTGCAATCAAAGTTTCACAATGGCACTCTAAACAAATTGATGTGGGGGGCTGCGATGGAGCAACAACAAAGAAAATGGGTTTCGCAAAAATGGATCGATCGGGTGCGATTAGTGAACCCACATACATTTGGTTGATGAAGCTCGAAATTGAAAAATGGACGCTTCATGCTGATGGAGGCAAAAGATGGGGCATGCTCACAACAAACATCTCAGAGTCTTTCAATGGCTTTCTAAAATCTGCTCGGGGACTACTTGTCATCGCAATGGTGAGAATGACTTTCAAGCAGGTTGTGGAGTGATTTGTGGTTAGGACAAGGCAAGTCAGAGCGATATTAGCTGAAGGCGGGACATGGATGCCAAAGCCCTCCAAAAAGATAGAGCATTATAGAAAAAAATGTGAGCTTCACCAAATGACCAAGTATGACCCCATCCAACATGTGTATGAAGTTAGGATGGGTTATTACAACTGTAAGGGTCGAAACGTGCATACCGTTTATGAGGCAACAAGAACATGCACTTGTGGTAAATGGCAAACGTACCATATGCCGTGTTCTCATGCTGTAAAGTGCTTCGAGAGAATGAAAAAAACGTTAACAAGTTATGGGGCGGGGGAATACAAGGTCCGCAGTTACCTTAGAGCATATTCTGGCCAATTTCACCCACTTGGTAATGAAGCTTATTGGCCAAACGAGCCGTTTTCGATGGTTGCTATCAAGGATTACATCAAGAAATTGGGCATTAACTCACGGAGTCGTAGACCCATCAAATAGATGTTAGTGAAAGAACTTACTCTCGTAAGTGCTCTACATGTAAGCAATATGGCCATGACAAGCATTCGTGTGGGCAACAAGGCCGTGGTCGTACAACCACGTCTCGAAGTAATAGAGCCTCTAGAACTTGAAGATTGTATTGTTATTGTAATTTAGTATTGTATTGCTTTGAATTAGTATTGTAATTTAATGGAATGAATTATTTTTTAATTAGTATAAACCTCTTGTATTGGATGAATTATTATTAAATAAAATATTTAAATTTGTACATTCAAATATAATATTTAAACATAAAGATAACAAGTTTCCAAACAATACAAAATACACATTACATTAAAAAAAAATGCGGATTACACAATAGACATAAAAACAAAAAAGACAAAAGAAAAATAACAACATAATATAAAAAAATTAAAGGTAGATCAAAATATTTTTATTTGTACATTTGATTTGACTAAATAATGAAATACTTAAATCAAAACCCTATAAAATATGACACTTAAACTTAATGATGACAGGTTTTCAAACAAACAAAACTTACGTCGGGGCACTTTACAACCCCTAAAACGACGATCCAAACGTTTAATTATACTTGATGTAATGAGCCGACATTATTGTACGCAAAAAAAAAAAAGATATTAAGTTCTATATAAAATATTGATATTTTGGGGTTTTGAAACATGACTAATCTTTGCCCAAAGTATGGAAAAAAAGTGATTTTGATAGGTTAAAAAAAAAAAAAAAAAAAAAAGCAGCCTCTTTCGCCAAACTCAAAATGTTACAGTTTGGTCCTTTCACGCACAGATTATGTGCGTGAAACCTACTTATGTAATTTTATTTTTTTTGTGTTAGTTTGATTTTTTTTTTTCCATACTAAAAAATTCGCGGACTCAGAAGTTTGAGTACCAACATAAAACAAATACTGCTAACAAACACTTACAGTACTTTTTTTAAGGAAAAAAAGAAGATGTTGGTTTTTTATTTTGTTTTATTGAAGGGAGAATACGTATGTGTTATGATATATTAGAGATATTCTACATTAATTGTGAATATTTTTTTTCTTAGTTTAGGCATCATAGAATATTACGTTTGGTTCAATTTCTTTTTTCTTGTATAAAAATCGATGAATTTTCTCTTTTATTTTTTGTCAATGAATTGATTTATTCATTCTTTTGAATTTCTCGTTTTCTATATTTCTAGTATAGTACAGAGCTAGGACCCATAATGTTATGCACAATTCGTTGTTCGCGACCGAGTAAAAATCATCTTTCTAGTGAGAATCTTGGTTGTTGGTGAACAAATAAAAACTGTCTTTTCCGGTAAAAAAAAGGTTAGAAATCCTTTCCATTGTTAGTGAGCAAGTAAAAATCATGTTTTCGTTATTGGTTAGGGAGTAAATACATCTTAAACATTCGTGGTTAGCATGCTAATTCATACATCGGTGGTAAATGTTTCAAATAATTCTGGGAACTTGGTCAGTCTGATTTTCTATTGCATACTTGTAGTATCTCTCTCTCTCCTCTCTCTCTCTCTTACCCCTTCTCCCCAACGGTAACTTCCACCCCACCCCACCCCACCCCACCCCCTCTCTCTCCCCCTAACGGCATTACCGACCAGGTACCTCTCTCTCCCCCTCTCTTGACCATCGAGCATCGGCGGCAAGTTTCCGCCGCATCTCTCCCTCCTCTCTTCTCTTCTCTTTGCTTCTTTTTTTCGTTTCTGCAATCGAAAATCCCTCTCTAGTAGGTTTTCGGTCGGTTCAGCACAGGTACTCAATTTTTCCGGCAGAATTCGGCGTGAACAAAGAATCTCGGCGGTGAACAGTAATTTTTTTGCTGCGAACATGTTCTTTCACCTGGAGTTGGTACCTCTAGTGGCCCATAAAAATTCTGTACTTTAGCCTTGAATTTTTTTGCCTGCTGCTTTTTGCCTCTTGACTTGCATTTTTCCCTTTATTCCTCTCACTTATAGTGCTATCATTCTTGGCGTAGTGGCCCGACTTGCCTATAGTTTCTTGCTAACTTTTGCTTTAGTGTTTATTCCTATTTGTTTTAGATAAATTTTTGATCAACTTATTTTGCCTTAGTGGCTTTAGTGAGCGATGGTAGACTAGGGTCATGTTCTCGGTCGGGTTCGGGGGCTAGGGTTAGGGGTGGTAAGTGGGTTCAGGGAGCGTCTAGATTAAGAGTAGGGTCCTGGAACATTGGGACTTTGACGGGAAAGTCCATAGAGCTAGTTAAGATTCTTAAGAAAAGGAGGATTAATATAGCTTGCGTCTAAGAGACCAATGGGTAAGATCTAAAGCTAAGGATGTGGACGGGTATAAGTTATAGTTCTCGGGTAAGTCGATGTATAGGAATGGGGTAGGCATTTTAGTAGATAGTGAGCTAAGGGACCAGGTGGTAGAGGTTAGGAGAGTCAATGATCGGATGATGGTGATTAAGTTGGTCGTGGGAGGGTTTACATTGAACATTATTAGTGCTTACGCACCATAGGCAGGCTTGGACGAGGAAGAGAAGAGGCATTTTTGGGAGGATTTGGATGAAGTGGTGGGAGGTATACCGATCACCGAGAAGTTATTCATTGGAGAAGATTTCAATGGACATATTGGGTTATCTTCGGGGGTTATAACGACGAGCACGGTGGTTTTGTCTTCGGGGACAGAAACGGAGGAGGGGTCGCACTCCTGGATTTTGCAAAAGCTTTTGGATTGGTGGTAGCCACTCGAGTTTTCTAAAGAAGGAGCAGCACCTGATAACTTTCCGTAGTTCGACGGCTGCGACGCAGATAGACTTTTTGCTCCTTATGAAGGATGAAAAAGGTCTTTGTAAAGACTGCAAGGTCATTTCGAGTGAGAACCTTACGACCCAACATAAGCTCTTAGTGATGGATGTGGAGATTAAGAGGAAGAAGAAAAAGAGGGTCATGGATGATCGCAGATCAAAGTGGGAGTCCGACTTTGTCTAGTGCCCAGGAGATGAGGGAGAAGTTTATGGATATGGGGGCTTGGGAGAGTAAGGGGGACACGAGCAGTATGTGGGAGAGGACGGCCAACTGTATTAGGGAAGCAGCTAGAGATATACTGGGGGTCTCGAGAGGTCGTAGGCACCGAGGGGACTGGTGGTGGAATGGAGAAGTCCAGGGGAAGGTGGAAGCAAAGAAAGTGGCGTATGCGAAGTTGGTAGATAGCAAAGACGAGGAGGAAAATCGGACAAATAGGGAAAGGTATAAGATTGCGAGAAAAAAAGCGAAGTTGGCAGTTTCGGTGGCAAAAACTGCAGCTTTTGAACGCATATATGCAGAACTAGAGGACAAAGGCGGGGATAAGAAGTTTTTCAAGCTAGCCAAGGTAAGAGAAAGGAAGGCACGGTATCTGGATCAAGTAAAGTTCATTAAGGACGAGGATGGCAAAGTATTGGTGGAGGATGCTCTCATTAGACGGAGATGGCAATCATACTTCCATAACTCTTGAACGAAGAAGGTGACAGAGACATTGTGTTGGGAGATTTGGAGTACTCTGAGGGGCGTCGCGATTTTGGGAATTGTAGGCGTATAAAAGTAGAGGAGGTTAAGGGAGTTGTTCGTATGATGCGTAGAGGAAGAGCGACCAGGCGTGACGAGATTCCTGGGGAGTTTTGGAAGAGTGCAGGCAGGGAAGGTTTGGAGTGGCTGACTGGGTTGTTTAATGTCAATTTTAAGACGACGAAGATGCCCGAGGAATGGAGGTGGAGTACGATGGTTCCTTTGTACAAGAACAAGGGTGACATTCAAAGTTGCAACAACTATAGAGGTATCAAGCTGCTAAGTCACACTATGAAAGTGTTGGAAAGGGTGGTGGAGATGAGGGTGAGAAGAGGCATGTCCATTTTAGAGAACCAGTTCGGATTCATATCGGGGCGCTCGACTACAGAAGCCATTCATCTTGTAAGGAGACTTTTGGAGCAGTATAGGGAGAAGAAGAGAGGCTTACACATGGTTTTCATCGATCTAGAAAAGGCTTACGATAAAGTGTCAAGAGAGGTTTTATGGAGATGCTTGGAGGTTAGAGGTGTACCTGTGGCGTACATTAGGGCGATCAAGGACATGTATGAGGGAGCCAAGACCAGTGCTTAGAACAAAGGAGGAGACTCCGAATACCTCCCAAAATGAGATGGAGTTGCATCACGGATCGCCTAGCTTTTTTTATTTGCCTTGGTGATGGATGGTTTGACGCAGCAAATTCAAGGTGAGGTGCCATGGTGCATTTTATTCGCGGATGACATAGTCCTGATTAACGAGACCCGCAACGGAGTGAATGCTAAGCTGGAGGTTTGGAGACAAACTCTGGACTCTAAAGGGTTCAAGTTGAGTAGGACCAAGACAGAGTACATGGAGTGCAAGTTTAGTGACGAGACATACGAGGTCAAGGCGTGTTTAGGCCGATCGGGTACCTGGCCATCCAAAAGAAAATAAGTTTTAAGTATCTTGGGTCTATTGTACAAAGAGATGGGGATATTGACGATGATGTCACGCATCGTATTGGTGCAGGGTGGATGAAATGGAGCTCGCTTCAGAAGTGCTGTGTGATAAGAAGGTGCCACCAAAGCTTAAAGGCAAGTTCTACAAAGTGATAGTGAGACCAACTTTGTTGTACGGGGCGGAGTGCTGGGCAGTCAAGAACTCACACGTCCAGAAGATAAAAGTTGCGAAAATGAGAATGTTGCGATGGATGTGTATGTACACAAGGCGAGATAGGATTAGGAATGAAGATATCCGAGATAAGGTGGGAGTGGCATCAGTGGAGGACAAGATGCGGAAGCGCGGGCCGAGATGGTTTGGGCATGTGAGGAGGAGAGACACGATGCCCTGTGCGGAGGTGTGAAAGGTTGGCTATGGACGGTTTGAGGTAGAGGTAGGCCGAAGAAGTATTGGGGAGAGGTGCTTAGACAGGACATGGCGCAGTTGGGGTCCCAATGTCAAAAGGCTTACTTTTTATGCATGCTCTAATCAAAAGAGAAAAGTAATTTATTTTTATTATATAGGGGTGGTTTAGTAAAATTTACATTGCATGATTGATTTCTTAATATGCGTGTTTTTGGTTAAGGTGACACTTATTATGAGGCGGAGGGAGTAAGAAATGGTAAAGGAAGGTGCAGGTGAAATTGTTAGGGGGACCCACGTCCTAAAACTCCAAGGGCTGGGTTAGCCAAATGTTTGTTTGAGTGTGAACTCTGTGGAAAACACGCCAGCTGTGGGCTCTGGACAAAATTTACTTAATTACTTAAATACCTTATTTTAATTAGAAAAATTAACCCCACGTGAGTAAAAGTATGAATGAACTTTGGCTCCTACATTTCCTATCTCAGTGTTCATATATCCCTATCTTTTATTTCTGGATTTTTGTTTCTGTAAATTCATCAGTGAATTTTTTAATAATGTTCATAGTTTCATTTCAATAGGGAAAATTTTCAATGACACGCATAGAACCAGCTGTTTTGTGCTTATATTAGATGGGATTTCAAGTTATGTTCATGAAAAGTTTGAAACCCAATTGGTGCCAGCTAAATCTTTGTCTAAAGTTAGGTGCTTAAATATGAATACACTTTTGCTCCAATCAGTCTTAACAGTTGTTGGCGGACAGATGTTTGGCTCCCAAATTCTTTGCATTTCTTAAAATAGCAGCCAGTTATATTACTTGGTTTATTACTCTTTAGAGTTCCTACTTCCTGTACTAACGAGCCGCTTGGACATGATTTGAAATCATGAGATGAAACCATGATTTGAAATCATGTTTGGACATGCAATTTAAATTTTTTAAGTTGTATTTTTTCTTATAGACATAAAAACCCCATAAGTTGTGAAAACTATCAAAATATTCTCAATTCTTATACAATCTTACCAAATGAGGAAGTCATAATTCATAACAAAATTAATACGCTACTAGAAGACCTTTCTATAAAATATAACATCAATTGATCAAACTTTAATTTGGGTTTCAAACTAAAGTTTATATTACTTGGTTTATTACTCTTTAGAGTTCCTACTTCCTGTACTAACGAGTCGTTTGGACATGCGATTTGAAATCATGATTTGAAACCATAAGATGAAATCAGCGTTTGGACATGCATTTCATCTCATGGTTTCAAACCATAGCTTGAAAAATCCCAAATCATTCAAAAAGGCATGATTTGGAGTTTCAAACCATGGTTTCAAAAAATTTAAATATAAAACTTGACCCATAAATTTATATTTTGTAAAAAAGACCCATAAGTTGGTAGATATTTTTAACAATTACTCCCACCAATCATTTACCAACTTTTATTTATGTCTACTATGTGGGAGGATTATATTAAAGAGTAGTTACATTACTATTCATGTTAAATTTTCTTTTTTATTGAACTAAAGTTTGATCAATTGATGTTATATTTTTTAGAAAGGCCTTCTAGCAGCATATTAATTTTGTTATGAACTATGACTTGCTCATTTGGTAAGATTGTATAAGAATTGAGAATATTTTGATAGTTTTCACAACTTGTGAGGTTTTTATGTCTATAAGAAAAAATATAACTTAAGAAATCCAAATTGCATATCCAAACATGATTTCATCTCATGGTTTCAAACCATGTCCAAACGGCTCCTAAATTACTGCAAAATCAACTGTAGGCAATTTTGAATGGAGTATTAAATATAAATTGACCAGTGTTTTAAAAAGCGAGGCATGAGATTACTTAACGGGAGCGAAGCGTAAGCCTATGAATCTTTAAATGTTTGATTATAAGTTACTCCCTCCATTTACTTTTACTTGCCCACTATACTAAAAATAAATTTTCACTTTTACTTGTTCACTTTAGCATATCAAGGAAAGACAAACTATTTTTTCTTGTTTTACCCTTAACATTAATTACTCATTTCCAAATCATTCTCCAAGTTCAATGAGATTATACACCAGTTAATATGGATATTATAGTAAAATACATACGTCATTTATTAATTCTTAAAGGGCGTGCAAAATCAAAAGTGAACAAGCAAAAATGAATGGATTAAGTAATAAAATAACATATATTTTTGGAAATGTTATCAAACTACACATTTACTAATCCATAAACTTTATCATTATTAATTTAAAATATTGCACCTTCATAAATAAATACTTATTCAAATAAGAGAAATAGAAAAGGCAGGAAGACCAATAGTAAGTGAATATACAAATATCGGCTATCTTTCTAGAAGATGTTCAAATGATATTCACATTCACGAATCACAATGCTCTCAATTAGTACATATACAATACTATGACTCGATATTTGAATTGAGTTACTCACCATCTTCATGTTACTTAGATGCATAGAACTTTTGGATCATTTCGTTAATGGATTTTGAGGATCTACAATGTTAATTAGATAACTCAACATATGACTTTCAGTAGAACTGTTGGGCGAGCACCGACTGCTGAGTGTTGGACATATTTAATGTGCAAAATCAGGCACTTGTACATAAGCTTCAGAAAGCAAAGCCGCATACATGAGTCTTAGAACATTTTGCAAGTGCTCTAAAGTCTTTTGAAACATTGATAGTGACAACCTAAGAAGAATGACAAATAATCTCAGCCAAACATTTGCTAGTAGATATTTATACTATAGTGGATACAATTTAATTTCAAAAAATAAAAGGCAAATAGGCAATGGAAGGAAATGTCATTTCAGACATTGCAATAACCTTGGAGTACTCCTTCAAGGTTTCTCTCTCTTGGTGCACGTTAACTTCCACGAGTTTATCGTGCGCCCACCATGGGTAAGAGGGCGAAACCACCAGTGAAGACGGATCCAAAGGCACAAAAGGCCGACGGAGCCAAGGCGATTGCTCAGAGTGTGGGATGATTGAGTGATGAGTTAAGTGAGGGGGGAATCGAAGGCTCTGGTGTTCAATCCCCAGTGGAAGCAATTAAGAATCGGACTGACAGGCGGGCAGCTATGGTTAGAGCGAAGGAGAAATTAGGGGAGTGGCTTGATATTATCCACTCTCCGGTGCCGAAATGGAGTCATTCATGGGCTGATGAGGTTGAACAACAAGAGGAGTCCTCAGGTAAAATAGCTGAAACTCGAGCTTCTGTATGGGACAATTTTGACATTACGAAAATATCAAATGCGGGGTTTAAGTTGGAGAATGTAAATACAGAAGTTAGCGGGGGTCATCAAATTGGGGAAATTGAGCTAGAAGATATTGCTACTGAAATTGAATACTGGAAAACAACAGTTGTGTGTTATGTTTTGGGGGCTCATCCTCCATTTTCTGTCCTGAATGGATTTATCCAGAGGATGTGGGGAAAAATAGGCATAAATAAAATAGCGATGATGAAGAATGGAATTGTCTTGGTACGGTTTGAATCTGAGGAAGGTATGAATGAGGTACTGCAAGGGGTATTTTCCACTTTGACAATAAACCCTTTATTGTCAAAGCTTGGAACCCTGATATGGAGTTCTCAAGAGAGTAATTGTACACTATTCCCATATGGGTGAGGTTGCCAGGCCTAGACTTCAAATATTGGAGTGCCAGGGGACTTAGCAAAATAGGAAGTTTGGTTGGCAAACCACTTATGGTGGACAAGAATACCGAAAGAAAAGTGGGATTGAATTTTGCAAGACTTTTGGTGGAAGTGAAGCTAGGTGAAGCTCTACCAGAAGTGATTTATTTTAAGAATGAAAAGGGAAATATCATTGATCAAAAAGTCACTTATGATTGGAAACCATCTTTGTGTTCCATATGCCAGGAATATAGGCACACTGATGAGGTGTGTAGGAAGAATAAGATGTAGCAGAAGGACAAAACAGCTAAAGACGAAGTGATGCAAAATGGAGAAAGGAATTCTCAGAAGATGGCAATTGCAATTGTATCGGGCATCCAATCTGATACAGTGAATGTGGGTACTGGTACATCTAAAGGGGTGGCACAAGGGACACCGACCGACATATATAAGGGAAAGGTACCAGACAAGACGTAGAAGGTCGATTCAACTCGCTAAGATCGAAAATCTCCAGGTGGTCGAGAGGTGCTAGACGTGGGCTAATGCATTTCATGAATCGGGTAGGGATGGTGAACATGGAATCGTGTGGAGACAAATGGTGAGGTATGGAAAAAGGGTGGCACACAGATGCTATCCTCTAGTAATGGTTAACATCCTAAGTTGGAATGTGAGGGGCCTTAATGGCCCTAGTAAGCAGAAGGAGATTAAATTCCTCTGTAGTAAATATGATAGTGGACTTATAGGTCTTCTGGAAACAAAAATAAAGTGCAATAGGATTCAATCCATAGCACAAAGTATGTGTGTGGGGTGGAAATACATTACAAATCATGCACACCATTACAATGGTAGAATTTGGATAATTTGGAGACCTGATCTCTATGAAGTGAAGGAAATAAAGGGATCTGCTCAGGCAGTTGCATGTCTGGTTCAGTTTATCCCAATGTAGCTGGAATTTTTCATTACGTTTGCTTATACATTCAATGTAAAAGAAGAGAGAAAAGAGTTGTGGGAGTTCTTGACACAATGTAGTGTGGGGTGTGCTAGGCCATGGCTTGTGCTAGGAGATTTCAATAATGTGCTGAGAATGGAGGATAGAGTGGGGGGCAATCCAGTTGCTCATGCAAAGTTCATAGACTTTTTTGATTGTTTACAAGTATGTGAGTTGAATGAATTACCTAGCTCTAGGTGCCAACATACTTGGATTGATAGGCAAGACACAAGAATTTTTTCAAAAATTGATTGGGCTTTTATAAATGGTGACTGGTTGGATAAGGTTGATTCTTGTTCAGCCATATTCCTGCCAGGAGGTGAGTGATCATTGTCCACCGAGTGGTTCTTACATAACAACAGTAGGAGGAGTAAACAAACATTCGAGATATCAGTAATATTTGGGGAGAACATGCTTCTTTCAAATAGTTAGTAGAAGGGGAATGGAAAACCTGCATGGAGGGGTGTGAAATGCTGAAAGTTGTAAGGAAACTTAAAATGCTTAAATAGAAACTAAGAGGACTTAATACCACACATTTTAGAAACATCACAAAAGAAGCTGATAATGATAGAGAGGCCCTCCTTGCAATACAGATTAGATTACATGATCAGCCTTTTGATGTTTCTCTACTACAAGCTGAAAAGGAGGCTAGGATTAAATTCAAGAAATCCTCTTACTTAGCTGAATCCTTTCTCTAACAAAGGAGTAAAGTCACTTGGCTGAAGTTGAGAGATGATAATTCGAAGTAATTTCACTCAATCATCAAGCAAAAGAGGCTGAAAAGGGCCATTACTCAAGTGCAAGATGAGAAGGGTGCAACTGTGAACTGTCCTGATGCTATAGCTGAAGTGTTTGTTTTGTTTTACAAAGGTTTGCTTGGGACAACAAAGTGGCCGAGGAAACAGCACATCTTTGGAATTTTGACCGGTCCAAGATTATCGATGAGCAATACGAGTCTGAGTCCGTTGCGAGACTATAATGCTGTATGATGTAAAAAAAGAGTATGGAGTATAAATATGAATAAGAGTCCCGGGCCGACTTGAGCATGGGAGTGGATTTTATCGAGCCACTTGGGAGGTGATAGGTGGTGAGGTTACTGAGGCTGTGTTGACCTTTCTTAAAAATGGCAAGCTACTAAAGCAGCTTAATGCCACAATAATAGCTCTGATCCCTAAAGTTCACCAACCTTTAAATGCAAAGCTTCCGCATGTACCAATTTCATGTTGTAATGTCTTGTACAAATGTATTTCCAAGATGCTTTGTACAAGATTAAAGAAGGTATTACCAATATGGTGTCTAGTACACAAACAGCCTTTGTCCAAGGTAAATCTTTAATCCACCATGTACTCATTTGCCACCGATTTACCTACATTACAATAAACTACTTGACCTGAGGTGTATAATGAAGATGGAAGGAAGGCATATGACATGGTAAAATGGGGATTTTATTGAGAAAAATGCTTCAGGGTTATGGTTTTCCACATAAGTTCATCAAAATAGTGATGACTTGTGTCACAACCACAAAGTTTTCAGTGAGTTTGAATGGACAGGGGCACAGATATTTTGATGGAAGGAGGGGAATAAGGCAGGGGGACCCCATTTCACCATTACTGTTTGTCTTGCTGATGGAATATCTTTCCAGAACCTTGGGGAAAATGGCAATGCTTCCGGACATTAGATTTCACCCAATGTGTAAACAGCTGAAAATAACTCATCTTGTTTTTGCAGATGATCTTATGATTTTCTGCAAGTGTAATATGGCTTCTGTTTGTAGAGTCAATGGAAGCATTAAAACATTTCTCTAAAGCGACTGGTTTAATAGCAAATCTGGAAAAATCAAACATATACATTGCCGGGGTGAATGATGCTACTAAGCAAGAGGTATTGAATGTTACTGGATTTTCCATTGGAGAGTTTCCAATGAGGTATTTGGGGTTGCCACTATCCCTTAAAAAATGGAGCAAACAAGACTGCCATCAACTACTGGAGAAGATCACTGAAAAGATTACTCCTGTCTCCTCAAGGCACCTTTCATATGCCGGAAGTCTACAAGTAATAAATTCAATTCTATTCTCAATGCATAACTTCTGGGGTGCTGTCTTTATTTTACCACAAAGCATTATCAAGGCTGTGGATAAAATGTGTAGAGACTATCTGTGGGGAAGTACAAAGGATAGAAAGAAGACAAATTTAGTTGCATGGGAGCAGGTTTGTCTTCCAAAGAAGTTTGGAGGACTACATGTGAGGAGTTGTAAGATCCGAACTCGTCATTGGAAAGATGATTTATCGTTAATTAATACCAAAAAAGATATTCTATGGGTAAAGTGGATACATGGGGTCTATATGAAAGGAGGTGGAGATATGTGGGAATGGAACCCTCCAGCTGACTGTAGCTGGTATTAGAGGAAAATGAATAAGTTTAAAACTGTTATGGTTCAGTGGTATGGCAATGGAATTTTCTCTTTGACAGCTTCTGGTAGGTACTCTGTATCAAGAGCATATGTGGAGTTACTAGGCCCTAGAAGAAAATTGGATGTGGCTGCGTTGGTATGGAGCTCTATATTACTCCCAAAAGATAGGGTCATTACTTGGCTGGCAGTCCGGGGAAAATTATTGACCAAAGACAGAATGGCTGGAATGGGTCTCTCTTGCGATAATCCTTATTGCTGTCTATGTGAGGATGAGATTGTAGAGTCTCCATTGCATCTGTTTGTGCAATGCAAATGGAGTGCTCAGCTGTGGAAGGCTATAACAGGTTGGTTGGGTCAGGAACTACAACTAAGTAGCATGTTAAAGAGTTTGCAGATTATCAAAAGGAAGCATTGGAGACAACTTAAAAAGGAAATTATGGCTGCTGTAGTAGGAAGCATGCTTTATCATATGTGGGAAGCTAGAAATGGAAAGATTTTTAGGAACCAAAATGTAAATATAGAATACACTTTAGTACAGATACAACTTCAGATTAGGGAGAGAATAGGTAACTGCCAGAACTCTAGGAAATATAAAAGGTGTAGAGATTTCATACACAAGATCATGTAATTAGTTTTGATTCCAGAGGCTGCATTACTTAGACACTCTTCCTAGAAGGTGGTCGAGGTGTGTAGTGCTCTTTAGGTGTATTTTTATTTGTTGGTATGGTAATATTTCACAGTTGTTACAAAAAAAAAAAAAAAAATTTAGACTTTGCATTCAAAATCAATGATTCACACAGGCCCTAATTGATGGTGATATTGACAGCTTAAAAACATTTGTTTGGGTTTGGGTTCAGGGCAAGCGTTTTGTTCTGTATGCAAGCGCTGCATTTTTTCCATCCCACTCCAAGTGCACGTTACTATTTTCTTTCGTTGTTTGTTAAAACAAACTGCTTAATTTGCTAAGATTTTCTTTATGGTACTTCAATTAACTACAATTTAATTATATGCTAGGATTGTTGTTTTGTAATAGGATGTTTAATGTGTCGATTGATTGAACAAAAAAGGAAAGTAGTGTTTCAAAAACGAATATGTGGGGCCAAATGAATACGAACACCAATCTGTGGGGCCAAATAAATACGAACACCAATACTTACTATAATTTGAGACACTCAAAAAATAATTTTTCCCTAAAATTAAAGAAGACAAAGGTGGGTATTGATTTGGTTTGTTGGAGGGAGGGTATGCAGTTGATTATGAGTTTTGTCAGATTCTTAATGTAGAAGCTGCTTCTTTTGGTTTCCTGCTCACTGCTCTGTCTGTGTTATATTGTGGCAATATATTTATTCTTTAACTCTGTCGTGGACTCACCTAAAATGTTTTCATTCCTAGAGGGACATTATATCCGCATATATAGTTTAGAAATGATAATACCTATATATAAAGTGTCATATAAAGCATTCAATTTGTATTAATTTGTTGAATTGTCCTTTTGATGATTAACAAGCATGATATTTGTATCGGGTTGGTTGTTACAAGCTGAAGGATCTAGTTTCATTAGGTGATTCTTTATGATGTCTGGCACTTAATTTTAGCAGATCTACGGTTCACTTTCACGCGTAACATTAGTTTATATGATATTATATGACCGAGTAGCAACCCAAGTAATAGAGAATCTCGAAAGACCTATATTATCAATGATGAGTCTAAGTTTATAAGTAGAGTAATAATAGAAGTTTATTTTAAAGAAAGACGCGTGTTTTCTATGTACTTCCTTTATTCTATATGTTAAGATCAACTTTATTCTCTTCATGTTTATCTCTCTAACCTTCGCTACTAATTGTGCGGCCAAAATATTGTTTGAGATAATTTCCTTGCATATTTGCGCATCTCTATACATTGAGAGCGCTGCGAGAGTAAAAGCAAGAAGATAATTTCTATTGAGCAAGAGAGAGATCAAATTGAAGAACCAAGTCTTACTATTGATGCTCCTTTTAAGTTCTATTGTTTGTCTAGAATATAATCTTGTAGTTGGTGTTTTTGAGTTGTATCCTAATTTGCTTATTCTAGAAACAATTTTGTTAGATATATAATTCAAAGAAACGTTGTATCTTTGAGCTAGAGTTAACTTGAAGGTGTTTGTACAATCACGATGATTGTAGGTAGAAGAGTGACTAGGATTTAGTTTCTTAGGTTACAAAATTTGTAATTTGTAACTGTTCATTATGTTTTATGAAGTTTTCAGAGAAATCCCAGAGATGGATCGTGATTTTTACTCCCTTGAATAAGAAAATGTTCCATGTAAATATCCTTTGTTGTTTATTTTCGTACTTTATTTACAAAGGGAGTAGGTTGAACCAGTAAAAACATGGTCCTTTGTACTTAAATTCAACAATTGAGGGATTTATTCTCGAAAAATGTTTCATCTTTCAGAAAGTTGTTAGGCCTAAATCTGTACTCACTGTGTGGTTGAATTGCATGGGAGGTTACTACCAATTAATAGCTTGATCAGTTGGGGCATATTTATGAATTCCAGATATGCTTTACGCGAAGAATATGATGAATTAAGGGACCATTGAGGTGTGGACAATGATTATGCTATGGATGCAGAAGCATAGTTCATACCAAATGTTTGCTAGGAACATCATCTGAAATGGACTATTAAACAAGCTAAAGGCGAGTCATAGAATGTTAATATCTTCAGGATAGTAATATGCTGAAGTTGTCCATAAATATGAGCATCTTTGAGAAAGTATACAGAGGAAGTGAAGTAATCACAAGGGAGTAGTATATATGACAATGTACGAGCAAAGAAATTGCACGGTTTGCCCTTCAATAGGCTGGTCCTTAATTTTTGTCCTTCAAAATCGAATTTATACCCAGCAGGCATAAGTTGTTGTTGGAGTCAAGGACTTTAGTGCAGGAAATATTTTTTAAAACTGTAGAAATTTAATAGATTGTTGCTATAGGCTTTTGTTTTTTCTTATTAAAGATAGCTGGCTTAATGAACTAGCCAGGCTATGGTTTTGTACAGATTCACTGGCGATTAACATATGAAAGTTAGTTTTCAAAAGAAATTCAAGTGGTGTTTGGGCACATATTTAATTTGTCAAAAATAGAAGTTTTGTGAGCGTGGAAAAAAATTACACTTGGTTGTTGTTGTTGGAAAAAAAAAATTCACTTAAAAACTTATGAATATCACTTTTTCAAATTTAAAACTTGTCTTCAAAAGATCCGTCCAATGTATAACCAAGCGTAGTTTTCAAAATTAATTTCAGCAAAAATATATGTCCAAACGAGCCTTAAGTATTTTGGTTTTACTTCACCGTGTTCGTAAGGTCAATTGATTTATAGTCTTTTATAAATTTGTTCGTTTTAGTTCTTTGTACAAGAAATTTTCATTTTTATGTGTAAGGAATCTGAAAATAACACACAAGAGATCTAAAAGATTATTTTATTTTTTTCAAAATTGCAAGTGGTGATAAGAGATCAATTCCTCTATTCTATTCAAGTGTAAGGTGGAAGTGAAGATCAAGAAACTAGTCATATCCAAGAGAGGAAGCTTCAAGTATCTTGAGTTCATAATTCAAGGAGACGGGGATATTGACGATGATGTCGCACCTCATATTGGAGCAGGGTAGGGGAAATGGAGGCTCGCTGTGCGATAAGAATGTGTCACCTAGGCTTAAAGGTGAGTTTTACAGAGTGATGGTTAGACCAACTTTGTTGTGTGAGGAGAAATGCTGAAGAGTCAAAAATACTCACGTTTAGAAGGTGAAGGTAGCGGAAATGAAGATGCTCAGATGGATATGTGGGCATACCCAGAGAGATATGATTAGGAATGAAGTTATGGGGGGAAATATGGGAGTGACATCAATGGCGGACAAGATACGTGAAGCGAGATTGAGATATTCGTCCATGTAAAGAAGAGGTGTGAGGATGCGCCATTAAGGACGTGCGAGAGGTTAGTGGTAGTAGGAGTTAGGAGAGGTAGGGCGAAGAAGAATTAAGGGAGGTGATTAGACAAGATATGACACAACTTCAGCTGATTGAGGACATAACCTTATATAGAAAGGTATGGAAGTTGAGGATTAGGGTAAAAGGTTAGTAGGTGGTGGAGTATTGTCGCACTCTCTATTTGTGGGGAGAGGTGGGCGGGGGGGCTAGCCTCCTCGCCTCCCCTTTTCTTTTAGTAGTAGTATTCAATTATCACCTAGTCTCTTATTCTTCTATGTGTATTTACATGTATTGCTGCATTTGTTTTGCCTCTTGTTATTAGCAATATCATTTACTCTACGATGTGCATTACCCGTTGTTGAACATTTGCGTTTTATCTTGCTATTTTGTTGTTATATTTTTTGTACCCGCTTCAAATTACTTTTCTATTCCTTTCATTTTCTTTTATCTTTTTTCTTCTCTTTTCTTTTCTTTGAGCCTAAGTGTCTTTCGGAAACAACTTCTCTGCCTCACAAAAGCATTAATAAGGTAAGCGTACATCTTACCCAAGGTATGTGTACATCTTACTCAATTCAGTTGTGAAATTACTGTTGCTCTATTCAAGTGTAACGCTAATTACTAACTTGGTCGTGTCGTATTCAATTAAAATGTGCCATTTTTCATTTCAAACTAAAATATTCTAGAGAGTTTGCGTAATAGGTTATCCCCCAGTAGAAAATATAAAACATTGTTCCCACTTCCCACACACACACTGGTCACTTCACTTCCCTCCCCCAACTTGTTTCATTTCAGATTTTCTTCATTATCCCTGTCACACTCTCTTCGGCGGCGCGTCGAACTCACGCATTCTCACCCGCAGTTTTCCGGTAAGTCACAACAGATACTCACACCAAACATGATTTTTATTTTTATTTTGCTCATTTCTAGGGTTTTGCGCATATGTTCTGTTTGTGTCTACTTTTTTTTTTTTTTTTTGTCATCTGTTCATTGCTAAAGTTCATGTTTTTTTTTTGTCATAGATCTGTGCTGGATTGTAGTAATTTTTTGTTTGTTTAATGTGCTTTTCATTTGTGGTTTTATTCATGTTATTATTTGGGGTTTAGAGATGAATCGATGATTTTAAATTAGTGGGTGCCAACATAATACCATTGTGACAATATGTGCAGACTTAGTAAAAGTATTTATAAAGTTTTTGTTTTTTTGGTGAGGTTGTTTGTTGGGGAAAAAGAAGGATTTTGTTTATTAGTACAAGTTTTTAATGTTTTTTTGAGCAGCTTTGTAAATTGTATATTTATTGCTCTGCTCATAAATTTTTCTGTGATGTGTAAGCATTTTTGTATCCAAGAAAGTTTCAATGTGTTATAGTGTGGTGAAATGGAATACACCTGGTGGTGAATATGACGTTTTTGGTTTTGAATGTTTTTACATTGTTGGATATGATTATGGTCCATCGCAGGATGGTTTATCAAAAGATTAGAAAATTTAATCTTCTTGTTGTTGTTGTTGTTTTTTTTTTTGGGGTAGTGTCTGGAGTTTTTAACCTTTTCTCTGTAAAGCTTTTTGCATCTTCTTGATGCCTTTCTATATAAAAACTTACTTCATCAAAAAAAAAAAAAAAAAAAAACACTAATGTTGTTTTCGTTGATGGATGACTGTGGAATACTCAGATTCAATCATATAAACAACTTCGTCATTCGTTTGACACTGGCTTGGTGTTCTGCAATAAAACTATTGACTTACCAAAAAATTATATGTCATTTCTCTATTAGAAAGAATTTGAACTCTTGAAGTTTGTGTTTCCGTATGATTTGCATTAATCTGTTTCATGTGAAGTAGGTCTGCAAAAATTCGTTCCTGCCCTGCTACTTTTTTTTGGTTGTTTTGTCCGTAACTACCAGAGATGAGTCTTTTTAGAAGTTACCATTTATTGAAAGAGAATAACTACTTTATTTTTCTATAGAAATCGAGGCATGCTTCACTATATTAACTTATGCAGTTCTTGATTTTAGGTTTTCTTGCAATGGATGCCACAACACCGAATTCTCAGCGCAGACCATTTTCAATTAAACTGTGGCCTCCAAGTGAGAACACAAGAAAAATGCTGGTGGAAAGAATGACGAATAATCTTTCTAGTCCAACTATTTTCACCCGCAAGTACCGCAGTCTATCCAAGGAAGATGCTGCCAAAGATGCTGAACAAATTGAAGATGCAGCTTTTACCATTGCTAATCAGCATTATGAGAAGACGCCAGATGGTGATGGGAGTTCGGCTGTACAACTTTATGCCAAGGAATGCAGCAAGCTTATCTTGGAAATTCTAAAAACTATCCCCAGATCAGAGGACAAGGAGACTTCAATTTCTGAGGTGGTTCCTACTGTTCAGGTGACCTTTTTCGATATCTCCAAAGGTAAAAGGGATTTTATTGGAGCGGAAGAGGCTGAAGAACTTTTAAAGCCGTTAAAAGAGCCTGGAAACTCTTACAGCAAAATTTGTTTAAGCAATAGAAGCTTTGGTATAGATGCAGCACGTATTGCTGCTCCTATCTTGGCATCCTTGAAGGATCAATTGAAGGAAGTTGATTTGTCAGATTTTATTGCTGGAAGAATTGAGGCAGAAGCACTTGATGTCATGAATATATTCTCAGAAGCTCTGGAAGGTTCTAACTTGAAGTCTCTGAATCTCTCTGAGAATGCTCTGGGTGAGAAGGGAGTTAGAGCATTTGGAAAACTCCTTCAATCTCAAACCAACTTGGAAGAACTACTTTTGATGAATGATGGGATCTCACTGGAAGCTGCAAGGGCTGTTAGCGAGCTAGTTTCTTCCACCGAGAAGCTTAAGGTTCTTCATTTTCATAATAATATGACAGGTGATGAAGGGGCTGTTGCGATTGCTGAAATTGTGAAGCGCTCCCCTTTATTGGAAGATTTCAGGTGCTCTTCTACCAGGGTAGGCTCTAAAGGAGGGAGTGCCTTGTGTGAAGCACTTGGGATGTGCTCCCATTTGAAGAAGCTTGATTTGCGGGACAATATGTTTGGTCCAGAAGCTGGTCTTGTGTTGAGTAAGGCACTCAACAAACATGAAAATCTTGCAGAAGTTTACCTGAGCTACCTTAATTTAGATGATGAAGGAGCAATTGCAATAGCTAATGCTCTTAAAGATTCAGCCCCTTCACTTGGTGTCTTGGAGATGGCAGGTAATGATATAACTGCTGAAGCTGCTCCAGCAATAGCTTCTTGTATAGCTGCAAAGCAGCTTCTTTCCAAGCTAAGCTTGGCTGAGAATGAACTGAAGGATGAAGGTGCAATTCAGATTGCTAAGGCTCTGCAAGGTCACAACCATCTGATTCAAGTTGATATGAGCATCAATGCACTAAGGAGGGCTGGGGCTAGAGTACTGGCTCAAGCTGTGCTGCAAAAAGATGGGTTTAAATTACTAAATGTCGATGGAAATTTCATTTCAGAAGAAGGCATTGATGAGTTGAAAGACATGTTTAAGAAATCTCCTGAAATGCTTGCATCCTTGGAAGATAATGACCCGGAAGGAGAAGACAATGATGAGGAGGAGGAAGAGAAGGAATCTGGAGATGAGGGCAAAGACGATGAGGATGAACTAGAATCAAATCTCAAAAACCTTGATGTCAAGCAAGACGAGTGTCCTGACGCACCAGATAGCAACAATTAGAATCCAGTACTTGTTGACTTCTGCATGCTGCAGTTTTGGTTTTGCCGTTTTCTTTATGCCAAGCTGGCCGTATTGTGTTCCTCCAGCAGGTGTTCTAACATATAGTTCCATCAGTCATTTAAATTTGGTGGAATGAACTGTTGTCCTTATTGGTCAAGTTAGGTCTAGCTAAATTATGTAGCCTACCGGAGAGAACAATTATTTATGTTGAACTCTTTTGTGTTGTTTAGACTTGATAATCTTGCCCTTCTTATCCCTGTGATGCATTTGACTTGTTTTATTTTGTTGGGGAAGGAAGTACGTGTGCCAGTTTTCGTCCCTTATTTATGAGTATGGTTTATTTAAATGACTGGCAAATCACCGGGAAAATAAGATAAGCAAGCTCGCTATTGCTGAACTCACTATTGCCAGTGACATTTTTCAAATGCTACTTTTATTTGAAAATTGTTAGTACTATTTGAGAATGCTTATTTTCATTATTCATTTCTTATTGTGATTCTTGCCTTTTGTGGATTAGGAATTAATTGAGTTGGAAGCACTTTTGTGGATTTCCGCTATGTACCTCGTCTCCCCGTGAATTATCTTGGTAGAAAGTTTAGGTGAATCCACTCTCTCACTCAAGTTCTGCAAGCGTGATTCAAGGCCATGACTTTTGCCCTGGGACCAATCAAAAGCTCATATTACGAACTTATTATGATTATGCTCCTTTTATTCAGTTGGTAGCACTGCAATGCCACAATTCTGTGTCGGTTAAACACTCAACAGCAAGTACAGGGATTCGTTGCCCTTCGAAATAGTAAACTAGCTCATAACATCAACTTGAAAATATACTTTACATGGCTGCCAAGTTGCTGAAACTTGATCCAAATAAGAATAATTGGGAATTGTAGCAAAAAGGTTATGGTACACCAGTTGACATCTCCAATTTTCCCACTACTGCACAATCAACTAGTAGCAAATAAAAACCTAAAAACTATGAGATGCTAATATACATGTAAGACACTGAGCCGAACAGACGACTAAACCCATAGTTATTAGCTCTGAAATGCCTGTAGCCAAAGCTGTTTTCTTTCCCTACGTCCACCACCACTAATGGCTTCACTGGCCAAAATAATTCCTAGGTTCTAAAGGGGCAACCTTAGGATACTAAGCTTGATCTCTTTCTCTTGTGGGCCTTCCACGATAATCCGTCCAAACAACTGCCAGTCAAGTCGTGATAATCGTTTCTCATGGAACTTGCACTCTCGGATTTGAACCTTTGGGGAGTTATTCCAAAGGTATCTTCACTTGTTGCCTCGCTCACCACAGACACAGTTTCAGGCTTCAAGTCCTGTCCATTCCTCTCCGCTTCAGCAATGCCACTACGCAATTCACCATTTGAGACTGACTGATGGTCCCTGTTCCTACCTTTACCTGATTGCTTAAAGAAATCATCTCCATTCTCCACAGCCTTCATCCACTGTACGTCACTTAAAGTATCAGCATAAACCACTTCTTTTCTACGTCGCTTTCCAGTGAGATTAGCGCTCTCGTATAAAAACCCTTTTCCCTTTTCCTTAGAGTCAGGTGTAGCATAAGCCCAGTCTGGTACCTCGTGATCTTCCATGAGACGAGATCGGTAACACTCTTTTTGCCTTCTCTCGTGATCCATTTTCTCAAACAGCCAAAATTCCTCATCTGAGCGGGCTGCAAGACGATTAATCTCTCTTTCGCTTGGCACATCCGTTCCAAGGGTGCTTGTACCTTTACGCATGATTTCTTCCAACATCTCCCTTCTTTCTTGAGCTGCATAAAGAACAACGAAAGTCAAGTTGGAATTGATTATGAAGAGGGTCAAGAAGCAAGACCATGGATAGAAACGTCAGTCAGCATTCAAAATACTAACACATTGAAACTACACAGGTGGAACTTGGTAAATGCAATTTTTTCTTGTAATCCATCCTGATTTTAACGTTCAACCTTAGGAAAATAAGGAACTGGTGCATAACTATTTGTTTCTTTCCCGTAAGAAAAGTACAGAAGGCTTGGGCCTGAAGGTGTGGAGGATTCTCTAAAACTAAATTAGTGTACACGACAAACCTGTAGAAGTTGTATTGAACAAGCCAGCCTGGATGACCTTAGCATCAATGCCCATCTTCTGTTTTGCACGCTCCAATATGACCTCTTCAATTGATCCAACACTAACCAACACAAAAACCCTAACTTCTTTTTTTTGCCCAATCCGATGTGCCCGATCTTCTGCTTGCTGGTCCATTTGAGGATTCCAGTCACTGTCAAAAATTATCACAGTATCTGCTGTTTGCAAATTCAGACCGAGTCCTCCCGCACGAGTACTCAAAAGAAACATAAAGTAAGGAGAGTCAGGAGCATTAAATTGCTTTAGCAAAGTCCCTCGTTCCTCTGTTTTGGTTGAGCCATCAAGTCTAAGATACTTGAAGTCATGAACCTGCAGATAGACTTCAAGAATGTCCATGAGGCGGGTCATTTGTGAGAAGAGAAGGACCCTGTGCCCAGCTCTGCGAAGTTTGGGTAGTAAACGATCAAGAAGCTCAAATTTTCCAGATGCTCTGACTATCTCCTCCTTTCGATATATATTGTACTCGCTCACAAATAGGTATGGATGATTACAACATTTCCTTAGCTGCATGGTGAGATTTTGCAGACTCTTAGACCTCCCAGTTCCTGCGAAGTCACATTGTCAGCAATTTTATTCTATTTGGCTAATATCAGTCCCTGATTGCTGATTTTGCAAAAAACCTTATCGGGGGGACCCAAAATAAAAGAGCACAAGAGTTATATAAGGCATCGGTGAGGATGTAGATTTCAGAGCAGTGCATCTGTAGAGGCCCAAAAGAGAGATAGAAGAGGGGGAGGGGGAGGGTACTATACAGTTTTAAAGCACAGTTGTTTATCCCCTCCCCTCTCCCCATGTATAAAGAGGAACAAATTAAAGGCAATACTTTCTGGAGGGCAGTTACTACTCACCAGAATCCAATCCAACCCTCCCAACATCCGTGACCTGCTGGTAGTATACTTTCTGCCATGCAGACATATCACATTTTAGAACAACTTGTGTTTTCCCAGGAAGAAATTTCTCCACTTCATCTTTCTTCCTCCTCAATATAAACGGCCTTATCACCTAAAAGTAGTCAAAAGCATTAGATGAGGCAAGTAGAAAAGTGCATTTGTAAAGGTGCAACAAACACTAAATAGGCATGACAGAAGTGTATATTAGCGAGTAATTAACCAAGACCTACATGGTGCAACCGGCGAATAACCAATAATTCCTCTTCATCAGTTAGAGAGACATCACACTTATCCGCAAAGGGGGCATTAAACCACTCCTCAAAATTCTCCACTGAATTAAAGATGGTTGGAAGAAGAAAATTGAGAAGAGACCACAACTCCTGTAAGCTGTTTTGGATTGGGGTACCTGTCAATAGGAGTCTCCGTCGAATCCGATAGCTGCAAATATTATTTATATTAGAGAATGCTTCCAGCATCCGATTTTTTATCCTTGAAAAATTGAACTGCCAAGAATAATGATTTCCAGATTTTGGCATATTCCACAATTATTATTTTTAAGATAAAACAAATTACTCATTTAATTATGTGTCAGTGTGTCAGATTATACATTCTGCAGCTAAGATGAGTGCTAAAAATAAGCTGAGAGGAGTAAATCTAAAACTCACAAAGAAAAAGATTATCATTAGCTATTATCCCTGCCCTTTTTGGTTAACACTCTTATACAGTAGCAACTTGACAAACAAAAAACTACATCTCACATACCCTGACACGAGAGTCCGTGCAAGAGCACATTCATGATTTTTCAATCGGTGCCCTTCGTCAATTATCAGATAGTTCCAATGAATTTTCTTCAGAAATGCTTTGTCTCTCATAATAAGATCATAATGTGTGATCAGCACACTGAACCTCCCCTCTCCTATCAACTCCTCCCGCAGTGCCTTTCTTTCCTCCAGACGACCATCATAAAGAATAGCAACAATGCTGCAACAAGGAAAAAAGGTCCCATGAAATGTGATGCACAGTGCACCTATTAACAGACAAAATCCATGTGTGTGTTTCTGTGTTCCCTGCATGAGAGAGACAGAGACAGAGACAGAGACTGGTGCATACCTGGGAGCCCATGTTGAGAATTCAGTAATCCAATTAGGTAGTACAGCTTTTGGTGCCACAATCAAGTGGGGACCACTTACACCTTTGTTTTCCAAGAGGTAAGCAATTAAAGCAATTGTCTGGATGGTTTTCCCGAGTCCCATTTCATCCGCTAAAATTCCATTTAAATTGTTATTAAACAACGACAACATCCATTGAAGCCCCTCCAGCTGGTATGATCTTAATTCTCCACCCTGAAGCATAGCCGGTTGCTCCGTTACCTACAAATACGAATACTACATTAGATTTGCTGCATCAATAACACAAAACAAGGGATGGAACTACTAATAAGATTTCAGTAGTAGGAAAGGGAAAACAGCTAGTATATTGCAATTGCCACGGGGTTAGTTGGTGGAGATCATATAAGATATAGATCCTTGTACATCAGCATTAAGCCATTCAGCTGAGACAAGAAACAAATAATCGACATGCGAACATTTTATTTTGGGACTGGAGAATAGAAATCAAAATTGAATGTACAGTGGTATGAAATTAGTACAGATTCTTAGCTTCTTAAAATTAAAGAAAAATATATTATAAAACCTGAATCGTGGTGCGGGGATGGAGGAAAAATAGGATGATGCCACTAACAAAAAGAGGTAAGGCATTCTTCGCTTTTGTTGGCTCAGTTCCACAACGTAAAGTGGCGGTGTGGGGATGGAGGAAAAACAGGATGATGCCACTAACAAAAAGATCTATGCTTTTGTTGGCTCAGCTCCACAACATGGAAGTGGTGAAACGTAAAAATAATCTCACAACAACATATCAGAATAGTCATTCAGATAATTTTGGCATCTTGCTAAGGTCTAATCTTTCCATCAATCAAAGGAAGTGAGATCAGAAACTCAAGGGGTGAATCAGTTTAACGATGTATTCTCATCACACGATAGAGCTGCAGAATCTAATTACTTCCACTTAAATAACATTTGTAATTACATTAAAAATGGATTATCTTTTGTAATAACCAAACACAAATCTTGAGTAACAAAACACTGACGAGATCATCTGACATAATCAACACCAAGTCCCAAAATATGGAAAATCTGCTGTGAAATGAGAAGATACTCGGTCGCAATCAATAGGAAACTCAAGCACATTGACCAAAGACCTAGAAGAAAGGATGAGAATCTAAATCTAGAAAACCTCTGGAAGGTGCAATTTTTGCTACTAAACATCCATTTTATATCTGAAACTTAGGCACAACTCTTCAATAATACTCCCTGGAAAATTAAAAGAAAAAGATAACACAGAAGAGGCATGCCTCTTTACCTTCTCCTGGATTGAATGTACAGCTGAATTGTACTTCCTCTGACCTTCAAGTAAGTCACTAGTCTTCA
Source organism: Lycium ferocissimum (assembly GCF_029784015.1). Taxonomy (NCBI): domain Eukaryota; kingdom Viridiplantae; phylum Streptophyta; class Magnoliopsida; order Solanales; family Solanaceae; genus Lycium; species Lycium ferocissimum. Next base: position 12,056,211 of record NC_081348.1, read on the forward strand.
CATCATGAGTGGATCCATCATCAAGTACATCCTCTTCTTCCTCAGGAAGCGATTGCCCAGGAGTACCAGTCTTAGAAGCGGTCATTTCAGCATCCGAGCCTTCCAAAGATTCAATGCTATAATGATCAGCATCTTTTTGCTGTTGAACAGCAGCTCCCAGACGACCCAGGAGCTCATTTGTTTTCTCTAGAAGCATTTTTAACCTTCCGTTCTTGCTTTCTTCCACCATCTTCATGTAAGCTTCTTGATCATCAGCTTTCAGTGCTTGTAACCTCAGTTTCTCAGTACGAGTAGCCCGTTGCCTTTGCCTTCCATGCCAAGCCTATGAAATAGAGATTGACTTCATTTCAGCCAAGTAAGACGAAATCCAGCGCATGTCTAAGAGTATAACAGGTGAAGACTGCATCAACTCTCTAGGTCACGCTCATGGTATTTGTCAATTATGCACGGGGAGTTGAAACATGAACAGACAGTAGAATAAAAAGGAGAAACTAAATAATGTCATGCCTGAACGTTATCATTTCTCTGTTTCCGCCGCTTCTGAACAGCCTGTACTTGTAATTGGAGTTCACGTGCTGCATTGAGTACATCCGCAAAGAACCTTCTTTTCGTAGTTTCCACACGGTTTCTTTCCTCTTCTTCTAATCTTGACAACCTCTGCAAAATTTTGTTGTTATTACCAACAGTCTTCTGACATCAAATTCTGTAAATATGCATTTGAAAGCTTCCTATCAAGGAGTCACAAGAATGAAAGGCAGTGGACTGATTCTTAAGATCCTAAACTGTCAGCATAGCTCTCTTCTCAGCTTTACCAATAGATAGCAGACATGACTAAAGACCGTTTGTACTTAACCATATCAAGATCAAACCTCCATCTCTGAAATTTGGAGGAAAAAGAAAGCATCTAGCCGGTTGTGCGTAAAAACATTAACTTGACGACTGTAGATATCATATATATGGCACAATTGACAAAGGCTCCGAGGCGGAGCCATCTATCACTTTACCTGGGCATCACGCTTCTTCCTTAACGGATCATCAGATTCGACAGCAAAGGCATCTCCTATACCATATAAAGGGCGTCGCAATCGTGTCATCCCCCAGTCAAACAATTGCTTGTCAGGATGAGCACAACGCAGGCGAAGCCAGTATTCAGAACTCACTTCAGACCGAACTTTGTGTTGTAAATCTGCTAACTGCAAAGTAGAAATAACGATGAGAAAACAATCCGTTGCTAACCACCTACACCACTTCTACAGCCAAATGTTAGAAGCTCAAATAGGTGGTGGTTAGACTGTCCACACGCGCAGATGATGCAGAAAACAGAGAAATGCTCCCAGGGTATTTGATCCTCTCGGACCAGCTACTGATTATTTGATCCTCTTGGACCAGCATCATCGCCTTGGTAAGCTATTGTCTCACCAACTAGCTAATCAGACACGAGCCCTTCTTTCAAGCACTACCCGAAAGGCTTGCTTTCTTTGAAAAAAGCTTTTTTTTAATCAAGATTCCTTTCTTACCCCATGTTGTAGGATGGATCTAAGAAAGATATGAAAGATCTCATTGGTAGACATCAAAGCTTTCAGGAAATTCATTAAATCCCACCCCCCCGCCCCCCAACCCTCAAATTTGTGTATAATATCCCCATAATTATCAAAATTTCTGTATTTTCATTTTGTGCTCACAAGTCATATAGAGTATAACAGTTGGATCTGTATCATGCTACATAAGATAACGGCTTCATATACTGCAGCAAATCTTAATACTATTTTTCACCGCGGACATATTTCCAGTAAATCATAGTTAGAAACACACATTTATGCTTTTAAAATTCAACAAAGAAAAGTCAGAAATAGTCCTGTTTATTTCACTGGCAAGTATTCCCTTGAAGCGGCAAGGATATCCTGAAATTGATTTGCAAGATGACAGGGTGTCGTTGAATACAATTAGACGAAAATGTAAATCACAAAAGCAAAACCCTTATACATCTTTGCAATTGACAGATCATGAATAGCAGTCATATGTCTTATTAGACAACACCACTTCACATGTACGTTTACCTTTAATTCATAAAGTTCAAGCAAGCACTTTGATTGCAAGTCCTCGCCTCTGCTGGTTGGCAAATCTGGTAATAGATGAAAGAGTAAGTTATTTCCACATGTAAGAAGTGCTGGCATAAAGGGCATACAACATTACTGAATATAAATATATCACAACATGTTGAGTGATTACCCTTCATATTTGTTTATCCTTTCATATTAGTAGTCGCATTATCGCGATATAAGTTCTTGTGCTTTGATTTCTGCTACTATCTGTTATTTCCTGTACTTTGATTATCTTATTTTATCTGTGATAGCTCCTGCCCTTTGCAAACTGCTTCATCATGGCTTAGTCGCTTCCGTTATTTTCATTTCCATATCGCTTTGAATTTCTTGGCTTTATCTGACCTCTTTTTATGCTTTCTATTAAGCCGAGGGTCTTTCGGAAACAACCGTCCTACCTTGGTAGGAGTAAGGTCTGCGTACACTCTACCCTCCCCAGACCCCACGTTGTGGGATTTCACTGGGTTGTTGTTGTTGTTGTTATTGATGTTGAGTGATTACCCTCTATAGTAAGCAAGAAATCCTAAATTCAATTTTTGTGCTACTAACACTTGGGGGGGTTACTTATAACTAGAAATAAACAGTAGAGAAGTGCAATTGGGTAAATTTCAGCAAATACCTATACTGACAACAACCAAAACCTACATTAAGTCTAGTAAATGCATAACCTGCGTCAAAAGACTATGCTCAAACTCATATACTCCATAGTCTTATATAAAAATTAACAACGAAGATAATCAGGGTTTTAGTATCAAGAGCTGTATGGTTGCCATGTTCAAAGAGAGCATCGGTAAAAGCTAATGACGTGGTCATATATATATATATATAGAATTTAGCTAACCTGCTACATGAAGGTAGTAGGTTAGAATTGTGCCCACTTTTGATTTTCCTTATATACCATTAATAGTAATTTAAGAATATATTAGTGTGAGGGGCTTTGTGGTTTTTCCATCAGAAAAATAAACCCCTTTCCTGTTCCTCCTTTCTCAATCTATCGTTTGTAATTTCTTCGATCTCTTCTATCCAAGAAGCTTTCAATTTAGCAATGCAGCTTAAAGATAGAAAATAAGCCTCGATCTTCCATATGAATTAGCAAGTAATCTCTATGTTTAGATAATTTCATGAAAGAGCGAATATAAATAATGAAATGGAGTATCTTTAACAAGAAATGATTAATTGACGTCGCAGTATTTTCGACTAGATCGAAGTAACGTGTTCTGTACATATTTTTATGAATCAAAAACTGTTCACCCTAACTTTTTGATTTATGATTAAACCTAATCTTTCCATTTCTGCAATTTGATTTGGAGTCCTTGGAGATTATTAAAAAAAAAAAGGTTAAGGGGCTTCATTTGTGGGGGCTTAATCCTCACAGAAAACGTGATTTGGAGTTAGGCCCCTTTTTCCAATTTATTCTTCACAAATAACTTTTTGATTATGACAAACGGGTCTCCTTATCTTTACATAATTAACTTCCAAATTTCAAAAGCTATCTTCATTCATGGTGCTTGAGAGTTAAGATGAAAAATCAAAAGATTTGAAATGTGTTGAAGTCATGAACGTGATTCTTGGAGCAGTAGTATGGGACTTGCTATGAACGAAAGAAACGGAGAGAGATTTCTGATGGTGGGTTTAAGTGAAAAAAAGGCCCAACTAAATAAAAAGGTAGCAAATATTGATAAGGGTAATTTGGGAAAATCAAAAGTGGGTACAATGCTAACCTACTACCTTCATGTATTAGGTTAACAAATGCCCCCCCCCCCCCAACTCTCTCTCTCTATTTATTTATATATATATATATATATATCCTTTTTCTCATAATCTAAGTATCTAACTAGATTGCCTCTGATGAATACTATGACAAATCAAATCTATAGAATAATATATCTACTTTTTTTTTTTTTTTATAAGGATAGAATAATATATCTAATAAATGGAGTATACGTACTAAGCATTTGAATAAAGCTAATATTATATTACTACCAAGAGGATTCAGCACCTCAAGTTCTATAATCTCAAAACGGAAGGCAAAAACATTTCTAAAAGATATGAACGCAACACAAAAAACTAATGATGCTATGAAAAAATATCCGCATCTTTCTCAAAACAGCCTTGAGTATACGCAGAACCATATCAAAGGAATCTAGGGGAGCCATCAGTCTAAGCTACAATTACCTTCAAGTTCAGTTAGGCGATGCTGGATATGGCTTCGGAAACGATCTTCCTTTAATTTTGTCAAACGAGAACCTGATGCACAACTTGACCGTTGCCTCAACAACGATTCCTCAAAATCTGCCATCAGGTCTCCATAACTTGCCATTGCTGGATCATTCTGCATAAAAAGAAAAACATATTGGTAGCATTAAAAGCTAATTTAAAAAAGTGAAAACAACCTCTTTCTTGATGCAACTCAATCATGCTCCAGATCCCAAATCAAATAAATGAACAATATATAGCTTGAATACTCAGATATGCTTCATCAAAAGCTTCAATTGTGCAAAATTTAAAAACTCATCCTCTAGGAAAAAAAGGTTCCTCTTAAACAGCATACCTGGTTCATCATGCTTACACATATAAAAATCACATATCAATCAACACAACTGCATAATTTAGTACTTCACAACTCAATTTATTAACTTTTACCCAAATGACCTGTATTGAGACCTTTACCAAAACAACAACAAAAGCAAAAATCTTGGAGAAAAATAACTTAACTTTAATAAGAAAAGAAAAAAGGTAATTGAAAAGCAAATAATATATCAAGACCTAGTATTGTTTTAACTTCTCTAAAACCTTGAGAAAATTATACTTTTTGCCTATATGCATCTGCATCTAAACGTATAGAGCGCTGTGCAACTACATGTATATAGTCTAAAAGTATAGTTCACATGTACAAATGTGTGTATGTTGCGTGTATAATATATGTATGTATGGACAGGGGAAGATTATGTAGAAGGGTGGGGGTGCCACGGCACCCGGACACCTCGATTGAAACTCTGTGTAAAAGTATACATGTATAAGATATTGTGTAAATACTAACAGTGGCACCCGGAGTAACAAGAGGGGGACGGTGCCAATCGTAAGAGTCAAGTTTTACTAATTTGGGAGGCGAGTTCGATTCGCTTCTGGTGTGCTTTTGAACTTTTAAAGTGTATGCACTTAGGAAAAAAAAATTACTCTGTGTGGCCATTATACCTTCGACACCTAGATTTATGTGGACCCTGTCTCACAGTCCTCCCTTCTCCTTACTCTCTCTAGCTTATTTATTTTGGGAAAGTAACTTCTTTTGGGACCCACCACGTTAGAACACTCTCACCTCCTCTAATCTTTTTCCTTTCTTTCAAATTTTCCCATTCTCCTATTTTCTATTGTGGATCCTATTATCTGTAAATTATTTTTCCAGAAAAAAACATCTCTATCTGTCCATGTACACAGAAATTTTACTTCTTTTTTTTTTTTTTTTTTTTTTTTTGGATTTTCCATAACACCTAAGAATATATAAATTTCTCTTGGTAGAAATAAATTGACAACAACTGAATATATAAAGCATTAGCCTAGTACTAAAGTTGATATAAAATTGAAAAGTTAAGATTCAAGAACTGGAAATTAATTATGTTAAGATAGAGTTGCGTAGAAGCTGATTTAAATCCTTTATTAGCAGTTACGATAGTATTAAAAACGTACAAGTCCTATTCGAATACATAGCATTTTATCAAAAGAAAATAAGAGAATTATAATACTAGAGGGTCTTTTGGGCATCACGTTGTGGAGCAAATGGTGACGATGAATGTTCAAATCAATCTATAATTTTGCAGATATCAAAAGCTAGTATTAGAAGGGAAACAAAAAAGCATTAAGGTTGTTTTGCTTAGTAAGAAGACTTTGGAAGGAAAAAGTGAAAAAGTGAGAAGAAAAAAGTGGAAATACCTCACGATCAGACTACAATTCTTTTTCTTTTATATATCTCTACCTAATTGTATGTGCATTGTGTCTCTTTTGTATATTAATAATTAATAATGTTGAAAAAAGAACAATAAGAAAAAAAAATGAGGTGTATGCCACTACACACACGGATAATATATTTTCATTTAGACATCAAACGTTATTCATTGGAAGTTACTTCTTAACGCGATGTTTAATTCCTATTTTTAACCAATTAATTATTACTAGATATTAACCCTTCATGTGAACCATCTGACCTTGTGGTGTTACACTTGAAAACTTCTATAAGCACACAAATAAGGTGCCTCCTGAACTAATAAATAATTGTTTAGTTTGTTACACAGAATGTGAACTATTTATGAGTATAAGTAATTAAGCCATCATTGAGTGTTTCACAAAAAAAGGAAAACTTGTGATTGCGATTATAAATGAATGATATGTATATTTGTGACATTAGTAATATTGTCAGAAGTACTTTGTTTTGCGCCATGTTGTCCATATAAATCGAAAAGACAAAGACTCCGAACAGAAGCTCAAAGTTGATCAAACCGACCAAACATTTACCATATTTGGACCGCGTAAATAACAACTTGTCTATGTTCAAAGCAGTGTGGCACTCGGAACCTTAAAATCCTGGATCCGCCTCAATGTATGAATATGAAAAGTAAATAATGTATCAAGCCCTAGTATTGCTTTTCTTCTCTGAAACTGAGAAGATCATACTCTATGCCCATGTATCTACATCTAGCATCTAAAAGCATGGGCTGATCTAGGGTACTGGGAGGGGGTCATCCGAACCACCTTCGTCGAAACATTACACTACATATACAAGGTCAAAATTACTTTTTAGGTTTCTATAGTAGATGTGAATCCCCTTAACTTCTTTGTATATTTACTTCTTCATATTTTTTTAATCGCCTTAGTGAAAATCTTGGCTCAAAATTACTTTTCTCAAAATTACTTTTTAGGTATATAAAGTAGACGTGAATTCCCTTGACTTGTTGGTACATTTACTTCTTTATATTTTTTGAATCCCTTAGTAAAAACCATGGCTCCGCCACTGTCTACAAAGTATAGTGAACTTACACTATCCTTCCACAAGTAGAGCGTACATGTACAAATGTGTCTGTATATAATAAATATATTACTATATGTATATAGATATGGATATGGAAAGTAAATAATGTATCAACCCCTAGTATTTTTATTTTTTGATAACCATGGTGTCCAAACCAGCTTGCGCGCACCTCGACTAATCCCAAGGTATACCTACGACCTCCCACTCCCACCAGCAACAGGTACCAGGTAACTCTATCCACCAAGGCTAAGGCTAAGAACAGATGCTGGAAATTGCCCTAGTATTGCTTTTCTTGTCTAAAACTGAGAAGACCATATTCATGTATCTACATCTAGCATCTAAAAGTATAGACAACTACAACAACATTCTTCATCAATCACCATAATTCGAACGATTAATACAAAAAAATAAAAAACTCAATGAGGAGGGACAAGAAACTCACAGTCATAGACATGTTGTCCACGTCAGCATCAACATCGTCGCTGGTATGGTAGATTGAAGAGACGGCATCGAAGACATCAGGCGGTAACGGAAGGTTACGTGAGAGGAAATTGAGAGCGCAAATCAACGTTTTCGTCTTCTCTAACTGACATTCATCAACAGCGGCGGCGGCGGGCGGAGAACTACCAACTCCTCCACCGCCGTTCTCTATCTGAGCCACCATACCGGTGCTGTGAGCGCGCGAAAGAGGACTCTTTTTGTATTTCTTTTTCGAGGATTTTGAATTTCTTTTTTGTTAATTAAAACTACTATATATTAAAACGATAAACTTTAAAACGAGCTTTATGTTTTCTCGCCTTGTTATCTCTCTCTCTTTTTCCTCTCAAACCCTTTCTATTCGACTCGGTTTGGGCTTCTCATTTGTTAAATCTATATCAGATATGTAAATTTACCTTAAACTCCCTGCCTATTTGTCTAATGCCGCTCAGCTCCTTTTATTACGTAATGACTAGATTAACCCCCCCACCTCCTTTGTGGTACTACTTTACAATTTATACTCTACTGATATCTTTTTTTCTTTTAAATAGAATTTTATAAATCCCATTACTTGACTACTTCTTTTATTGATGGTTTATTTAACCAAAAATTCTGTAATCATCAATCACATATATTTGATTTAAATAATATGTACTTACAAGACATTTAATAAAATTGAACCTAAAACATACATGAGATAATGTTAATGTTAGCGAGCTTGATAAAAAAAGCAAGTAATTAACGTGGTTCGATCAATGTGATCTAGCCCACGAAAAGGCCGGCATTTTTATCAACATCAAAGGAGAAAGTAAGTTCAAAATTGAATCCTCTTAGGTTCTATGTTCTGTCCTTGTTCTATTTTATTTAATAAATCTTAATTAGCATATATTTATACTACTATGTCTAATCATTTCCTAGAAAGGATCTAAATCTTAATAACACTCAAAAATCAACAAAGAAAAAAAATTCATTTTATTTTTTTCCGCTTTTGAGTAGGAATTGACTTAAATATCTTCTCAACTTCACAGTTAACTTTTTGGGTGGATTTGACCTTCACATTTAACTTACAATTATCCTCCATAATGTAGATCTCTGTTTTGCACTTTTTTCGTAACCTTGTTTATTTTTAAAACGGCATAGTATCATGTTCTAATTTCTATATTTTTAAAATTCAAATACTAATTCTTGTAATCATCAATTGCCAAAATCCGACTTAGATAATATATCCTAACGAGGCATTCGATAAAATTAAAACGGTACCTAGAACATATATGAAATAATGTTAACTTTTTTGGGGGGATTTGACCTTCACATTTAATTTACAATTGCCCATCATAAATGCAGATCTCTGCTTTTTCTATACTTTTAGAATCTATACTTCTAAATTCTAATCATCAATTGCCTACATCCGACTTAAATAATATACTCTTGCAAAGAATTCCATAAAATTGAAACGGCACCTAGAACATGCGTGAAATAATGTTAACTTTTTTTTTAAAAAAAAAAAAAGAAATTTGACATCACATTAATTTACAATTGCAGCACTCCATAATGCAAATTTCTGCTTTGCATTTTTTCATAACCCTATTATTTTTAAATCTAGTACCATGTTCTTATTTCTATACTTTTAGAATCCAAATATTATAACATAAAATATTTATCAATTTTAACTGGTCAGAAAATAATGCTCGTGAAAAAGATCTTTTATAATGAGTTAGTGACTTTGTCTAGTACGCAATTCTTTTGTTTTAAAAAAATATTTTATTCAAATTTTTACTTACAATAAATTCTTGTTTCTATTGCAATGACATTAAAAAATAAGAACAAATAATGGATATTTCTTTATAATGGTCCTAAGTTAAAAGTTGATGCAAATGAGAAAAAACTCTCTATTTTAATCTTTTTTTTTCTTTTTTTTTGGAATGATAATGTATCTTCTTCTCTCCCCTCCTTTTGTTTTCAACCATTACAGCGGAATGTTACAATTAATTTATATAATCGACTTCAATTAGTTTAAAATTAAAGTATAACATTGTTGATCTATTAAGTATTAATTCATAGGTTTTTTGGACTCTAAATGAGGAAATAGATAAGTAAAACAACATTAAATCTTAAAGTTCATGCCTACTAGCCTACTATTTTCCCATTTTTATTAAGATGATGCAGTAAGTGCCTTATATAAAATTTACTAGTCTCTACGAACGTGCTTTGCACGTTATTTCCTGAAAATCATTACCAAGCAAAATTAAATTATAAGAATATCTTTCAATTTTAAGAATATTTAGTTATTTATTTTAAATAAATTTAAGTTGATTACAAAAGTAAATAATAATATATATGTTTTTTTAAAAAAAAAAAAAACCAAGCCGGAGAAGCCCTCCGTCGTCGTAAATTTTCCTGACTTCATGGTAGTTTTCATGATGAAATATTTATACAAAGATACAGTTTCAACTATTTTGATTTTCTTTCAAACATAAAAATTATATCTTCTGACTTGCAAGATAATCAATTAATTTTATGATAGTTATTCTTGTTTTTCCCCATATTACTCATATTTGATTTAAGTATGTGTGTCTTGATTCTCATAAAGACACCCTAATCGATGGTGATTCAACTTTGAGTTTGTCACTTTTGTATTTTTTTCTTACATAAAAGTCATATAACTTAAGTTTATCATACAAAAACACGTTTCTATTTTTTGTTACGTAAAAGTCTTCCAACTTAAAGTGTCATGTCATATTTTAAGAACACGCTATAAAAGTTCAAGTGAGATTACTCTTTTGAGATAACTCTTTTGTTAGCTTGGCCCAAGTTGGATGACTTTTATGTAACAAAAAATAGAAAAATCACTTTCAGGTGATAATCTTTATGTTAGATAAATTCTATATAAGAAATAATAGAAAAATGACTTTTATGTGCTTCAAAAATTATAATTTTTTTTATTATACTCATTATCTTAAAATAAACACGTTACTTAACTTTAATGAACTCTTATTCTACCTTTTAAGACCAAACATTTGAGGTAACTTAAAGATACCTAAACCTATTAAAAATATGAACTAATAATAACCTAATCACTGTCTATAAAAATCACTTTCGTGTGATGTAGAAAAATGACTTTTATGTGCTTCATTTTTTTTTAATTATACTCATTATCTTAAAATAAACATGTTACTTAACTTTAATGAACTCTTATTCTACCTTTCAAGACCAAACATATGAGGTAATTTAAAGATACCTAAACCTATTAAAAATATGAACTAATAATAACCTAATCACTGTCTATGTTAAATTTTTTAGTTTTAAACGGATAAAAGCAACATTTAATAACGAAATTACTCATAGGCAAAACTACCACTGGTTGGATATTTCCAAAATATTTGAACTTCATAGGTAAAGACTCTTTAATTAATTAGATTTAGAATCGGAATACAGACGTAGTATTTGTTTTAAATTCTATTTTTATTTATTAATATTTTTATATTTACCAAAATAACCAATAGAAATATGGTAGAATTAAATGAAATGGGTAAAAAAGCCGTTCAATATTTGAAACATTTTTTGGTCAACCAACATTGTTACTCATGTTTGGATGGCATAAATCAACACTTCGAAGATTTTTTTGTCCATAGGAAAATGACTATCAATTCAATTAATCTAATTCATAATGAAATAAAAAAAATACTTATAATCACACAATTGAATGACAAATCAAAGATGCACACCCACAATGGGTGCGTTAGCATTTCTACATAAGAAAAAAAAAAAAAAAAAAAAAAAGACAAATCAAAGGAGTACATTAGTGGACGATACTTAAAGGGAAAGAAAAATGGAGATTTACAATTAGCTTGATAGACAAACAACTCCCAGGTAGAATTAACTTTGTTTGGTCGGTATCCAAGCAACGTGAATAAGAGGAATACATGAATCCTCATTGGAATCAATTTGACTTGCTAACTAAAAGCAATAAAAAATTGAATTTTAAAAATCTACCAAAATTCTCAATGAACGAAATTCTAGTTGAATCCAACTCTACTATTAGACAAAGTCTAAGACATTATAATTTTATCCATCGTTCAATTGTTTTTTAAAGACATAATTTAGCTTTGAAAGGGTATAAAAGTTGTTTAATATTTAAAGGATATTTTGGTCAACTAACATTTATATTCATGCTTTTATAATATATATACACACAAAATAAACAAACCTATTACTTTATTGCTATAAATATTTTGTTAGTGAATCTTCAATCTAGTTAGAAATCTACAAGTAGAAACTTTTAGAGAACTTATAGTATTAGAGAAATTAATACTAGATTTCGAAAACTTAAATAGAGCAACATGGACAAAATGGTCGTTCAGTTAAAATGCGAAGGGATTACAATACTGAAATAAAATGTGGGTTAAAAATCTCATGCTTGGTAGATATTTAAATTTTGGAATTTACTATATTGAGATTATTTATACCACAATTATGTCATGATTTTATACCACATTGTATGTGATTAATAGTCCAAGGGTACTAATCTCGGAATTAAACAACAAATTGACCCATTTGCCATTCTCCAAAACTTTTCTCCCTAAGTCTTCTAAAAAAGCCAAGGTTAAAATTAAAAATTAATATTTATTCAAGTTTATCTAATTTAAACCAAATTCATGTTTTATATTATAAACTATTAATCCGATAGACTATATATCCATGCATCGATAGACTATATATCCATATATCCTTGTGCCGAGGGTCTCCTGAAGACAATCTCTTCCTCCCAAGGTAGGGATAAGCTTTGCGTATACTCTACTCTCCCCAGACCCCACTATGTGAAATTTCACTAGGTATGTTGTTGTAATTCAGTAAACCAAACATCTACCAATAAAAGTATATCCCTTATTTAATCCTCATATCATAATCCTCACCTTATGATCACAATATAACTTGTTCACAAATTAAACGATACCACAAGAGTTCTAATAACCGACCCCGCCCTGGATTTGGGCCGGGGGGGGGGGGGTTGGGTGTTAAGACGTCGTTGTTGTTGATGATGTGTTATTATACCACCAAAATATTATTTATGACACTTGCTAATTTCCGTTCATTCAAAACTCCATCAATTTATAAATTACAAGAATTATATAATGGAAGCTCCCAGCTACTCATGACGTTTACAAAAAGAGGTTGTCAATCAGTTCAGCTGAACCTGAATATCAACTGACACAAAGCCTACCGAACCCCAGAGCTCAAACTTCTAATCATGTTCCACCTACCTTTTGTTAGATTTATGTCAAAAAGAGGGTACAGAAGAAGAAACTATTAATTAAATGGGAACTATGGTCCGAAAAAGTAACAGAACTTGAGGACCGGACAACTCGATTTTCGCAAACAGGCTTTGAGGTTGGAAGTTTGGGTGGGCTGCCATTGTCAGAAACTAATAGCAGCATCGGCAGAAGAGTACAGTCAGGTGAATTCTCCTTGACGCATTCAAAACCAACTCAGAGTGAATTCCCCAAACCAGGAGGAGCCACCACCAACTGCAATAACCCGTGATTTCCTCGCTTTGAATATCTTCAATATCTCAGCTCAGAAGAGGTCATACAGAAGACTCATCATGTATCCTGGGTTCTTGAGATGGTTGGTAAATTCCAAGGTACTAAATCTTCTGCAAAACACCGTTGACTGGCTCTTGTAAGTATTGCAGAGAAATGAAGATGGCTTCCTGTTTGAGGAAAGGTTGGAAGTACAATTAGTCGACACATCATTGGTGGCAAAAGAGTTGCTCTGATGTAGAAACTTGAGACACGCGGGCACACAGATACACATACAAAATAGCCTGAAGAAGTACCTCTGTTCGAATTGTCCTGCTTCCTTGATGTGGACATGTATTCAAATATATATCAAATATCTCCTTCGCTTTTTTCCCCTAAACAGTAGAAGAGCAAATTAGTAGCAGCTCATCTGCTTCTACCCCCGACTACACGCTTACAGTTCTATTAGCACTCTAGCAGTTAATGTCCTGGAATATATTAAATATGGCCTCTTTAACTCTATATACGTGCTCCAAGTTGATCCGAGAGTAAGTGTGACCTAGAAGATAGTCACAGAAACTACCACTTGCCACAGAAAAAATACTTCTATGTTGATGAAGTTATTAGGATATCATTTGAAAAAATCTAAAACAAAGCAACACCTTTATCCTTTGTTTCATGATAAAGATTCAAACACTTGGAGACTTAGCATATCCACATTAAAGAAGTTTGCATAAATAGTACCTTTAAGTTATTGTCTTCTTCTATACACTCTTCCAACCCCGCAAGTCCACCAAAAGCAATTAGCAGGTGCCTAAAGAATAAGGTAAAACAAGACAAAATCCAACTACATTAACAGATGAAACACAAATATAATCCCAATGTTCACATCAAGTGATAAGCCAGTTACATGAAAAGCATTAAGGAAAGGAATCAAGAAAGCATGGAGCACTTCCGCATTTCTATTTAATGTGTTGATATGAAATAGGGCAATATGAACTGATAACGAAATGAACATTTGACATAACTCAAAGATAGAGCAATATGAACTGTTAAATAGATGAATATTGCACATAGCTCAATACTAAAAGCTAGCCCATGAGGTGAGGATTGCCCAATGCATATAAGGAGACAACAACAACCCATACCCCATACCCTCAAGCAATACTGGACGCTCTTACGGCTGTACATCTGGAGTGTGTACCATGTAACATAAGATCCCAACATACATTGGGTAAACCGAGAATAGGAATGAATCTAACTACGATACCATGTTAAAAATATAGATCTTGAACCTATCTCACCAAAAGCTAGCTCATGAGGTGAAGGGAGACAACAGCCTGTAACCTTCCCACAGTGTTAGACCTCTAACATGAACAACTAGCCAGGATTGAAGAAAAGAGTCCTGGCTGCAAAGCTCACTAGATTTTAAGTTGTGAATTGGTAGCCCCAAAAAAAAAAAAAAAAAAAAAAGGGAAACATTACATAGAGAAATAGGATAATTGTTAATAGAAAAGATTTTGGTTATGACTTGATTTAAGAAACTCAAAGGCCGGACCTATTTGAGTGACAAAAGAACCCAAAACCTACTGTAGTAGATGTCCTCTAGTAAAAATTCAGCATAACACAAATGGCATTTAAGAAGTTCTCTGCTATCATGTCCCAAAAGTGGAGAAGTTATCTGTTCTCACTTTTTTTTCCCTGTAAGTCATTGCGGTGAAAATGGCTCTCCACGTGGTTAAAATGCATTTAAAATAGCATTATTCGATAAAAGACGAGATGGAACTGCTTTCCAAGGAACATATTCTGATTATCCATTGCAGAACAACTACAGGGTGACTGCTTACGCACAAAAATTTCACCACCAACTATTGAAGCATACCTGAATGATGGGAGAGTCAGATCTGAGGACTTCATTACAACACCGTGCTCTGAGGTACCAATCAAGTGATCATACCCTTCCTAATCAAACAAGAGACATTACACAGTTATTATTTATGCATTGCTTCTCAAAAAGTGGTTTACCACAAAACCACAAATACCTTGTATGGGCAATTCTTGAATACAGAACTGATATTTGGAGCATATCGTACTTTATAACCCCAATACATCCCTGCATCTTCCCTAGGTGTGGAAGAAGAGACGACCTGATGCGGTATGTCTGAGAATTGAAATGCGGAATTGTGAACTTAAACAGCTAACAGCCATGTTAAGTAAATAAAACAGTTCTTGTGGCAATATTCTAGGTTTGAGACTGTTTTCTGGAAATATTACTATTTGCATTCTTGGTTGGTTTACTAAAGCATCATGTAAGCGAGTTCAATAAATATGAGAAATCGAGGATTTTGTAACATTACAGCACATTGTGTTGGGGTTAGCTACAAACTATATTGAAGTCCACAAACATCGAGAAGGTTTGAGAAGGTGCCCTTTCAAACCACATATCAGTGTTGGGAAAAAAGATAAAGACAATATGTCCAAATTAGAGAGTGCGGAGCAAATATGTCTAGAACAAATACCAACAATGCAAAAACAGATTTCATTCAATCAGATGACTTCATCAATACCTCCTAGGTAGTCACAACGGGGTCGGGATTGGAAATTAAGGTAACAATTAAATAAAGCAGAACTACTGTTGAAAGGAAAGCAAGATATACAGCTATAAAACTCGTATGATTCTGATACGAACCTGCATTGAAGTTTCTCTCTGTTCCCATGGATACTGTCACCCTTATTCCTGGGTCAATGACTTGATCAATTGCAACAGGCTGCACAGTACTAGCAATATAAACTGATGGCCAACAAAAACAAACTTATAATTTTGATAAGGATAGACAAACTTATACTTATAATAAAATATACCAACAATATTTCAATTTCTTGATCTTTTTTTTTTTTTTTTTTTTTTTTTTTACAAGATCAACTCTTGTTTATCAAGGCTACCGACATCAGCAAAATGCTTTTAATTGGCACACAGCAGTAGTAGTTTACTTGAGGAGGAAACAAAATTCCAACATGTTATTAATGACAAATAGAACATTTTCTTTTCAAGTGACCACACCATCTTGTCAGCGAGTATGCAAATAGGAGAGGCAGCGACACCCATTGAAAAACAAAGGGCAAAGGAAACAGCAACGAAGCACTGCATGCCCCAATAATTCAGTCATACAGTGTTGCAACCTCATGATTGAACATCTAGTCAAGTGAATCTATACTGAGCTTCACATTCCTTAAAAAACGAGAGAGAATCTAGGTGTGCAAACCATATGGGCGGACCATGATCCTACTCTTTCTAGCAAACTTTACATTTTGAAAAGAAAAGAGCTTGGAGATGGTAAAGTATTACCTTTTGAAAGCAAATATTGATCAATAAATGGAAAAAGAATAACAATACCTAATTTCATCACAGCTTCTATCTGGTTCTTTCTCATAACCTATATCTTAATACCGTGTTACCAAAATCTTTAAACTTCATTGCAGGTCAAGTTGTTCTCCTTCATATCTAAGCCCATCTTACCAATATTTCATTAAAAAATGATAACAAAGGGAGCATTCTAAAGTCCCCGAGAAGCCAATCGCATTCCACGAAAAAATCTACATACTATGTGGTACAAGGGATTCCCAGCATCTCGTAGAAAGAGTATGTAATGCAGAATTTGAAGAAGAGTATTTGACTTTCATTATTTTTATTTTATATTTTTAATAGGAGTCATTACCAGTTACAAATCATATCTATAACAGCCAATCTCGAGAATATGAACAGAAAAATATGAGAGTAGCTCCATTTATATTACTGTTACAAAGTCTGCAAAAGAGAAGATTCTTCTTTCATTTGCATACATATGCTTCTTAACATGCAATGTGAATCAGGATAACTACAGAAGAAACTATATGAGTCATGATAACAACAGCTACGCTACAAGGAAAAAAGTAGCAACCACATGAGCGTTATACAAAATAAGACAGTATGTTGAAATTGGAAAATAAAATACCTTGCTAAGCCCAACGTCAACAAGTGTTCTCCCAGATGTTAAATTTCGATCCTTTAGTGTGACACCTACAAACAGAAAAAGATGTCTCAAGGTGTTACCTATCCATCAAGAATGTCAAGCTGATATTTAGATCACCACACAACATGATCAACAAAAGGGACATAACAAGATAACAAAAGTATTTGAGCAATTTTATCAAAGAGGCTACAAGAACAAGAAGGATAATTTAATAGACAGATATGAAATCAGACATTTAAACATCTAATGTGAGATTGTATTGTCAAACAGGCCCTTAGTTTTTAATGTAGCCATCTGGAACACTTTTGTGTAAATTTAACAGATAGATGCAATTTTTATTTTTTTAAATTAGGTAAATAGGTGCAAAGTTATAGCATCAGTAATATGAATTTTTCAACAGAACTTACCTGAAGTTCAGCGATCAAGTGTAAGCCATCATATGCAGCAAACTTGCACCATATTCCATTTATCATATATATTTGAAAACAAACCAGAAACATGTTTGGTTTGTTAGATCTGGATTTGTTCTTTTTGTATTTCAAATCTTATACTAAGGTAACTATATAAAACAACTAGTACAACTTCAATCCCAAACCAGATAACTATTTTTCACATTAACAAAAGACAATATATAGGTGCAAAGTTATAGCATCAGAGAAGTAAATTTTCAACAGGACCTACCTGAAGTTCAGAGATCAAGTGTAAGCCATCATATGCAACAAACTTTGCACCATCACACTATTATATAATGATATTGTATATTTGAAAACAAACCAAAAACATGCTTGGTTTTTTTAGATTTTGATAATAGTCTTCTAGAATTTTTGTATATCAAATCTTATATTCAGGTAACTACACAAAACAGCCACTACAATCTGAATCCCAAACCAGATAACTATTTTTTGGCCAAAATACGTTAACTAAAGACAATCTATAGGTGCAAAGTTGTAGCATCAGTGAAGTAAGTTTCAACAGGACCTACCTGAAGTTCAGAGATCAAGTGTAAGCCATCATATGCAACAAACTTTGCACCATCACACCATTTATCATATATAACAAATATAGATATTTTCGAAATATAAACCAAAGCCATAGAGGATGCTAAAGTGGCAAGAATCCAAATCCCCCAATAATCAAATGTCATTGCAATAGACAGAAGCAAGTACATGCACACAGCCATGCAAGCATCATTATTTACGTATAGGCCAAAGAAAAGGCCATCACCTTCATGTATAATCATTTGAATATTCACCTTCCTGTATGATCATACTCTTGCAAAGAGCAACAACATTATTAAAAAAAAAAAACGAAAAAAGATTAACGTACTTATTATATCAGTACCATCTGAATCGGACCGTTGCTGATCCAATGGTCAAAATTATGTGCGCCAGACCTCCCCCAATGGAGGATGCTGGGAAACGGAAATCAAGATACTGATATTCTGAGCTTCTATAAGGAGAGCAACATGAACATAAAAGATTTATTTGCTCCTCTTTCAGAAATCAAGATTCCGAATTTGTAGCAGGTCAAAGAAAGTTGAGGATGAGCTTAAGCTTTATATTGAAACACATTCATTGTAGGAGTGTTTAGTAAGAAATGAAAGCAAATAACAAGCGATTGAGAGCAAGGTCCTTTTAGTTCTTTTTCTGAGTGAGCTAAAGTGTGCTTGACATGCAAACGATAGAGGTATTCTGTAGGATGCTACCTTCTCGATAGGGTGCCCATTCATGCTTCCGCAAATGATGTGGGGCATCAAGTGGTGGCAACGAACCCTGAAGACAATAGTATATTTGAGATCAGAAATCACAACATTGAATCAATTTAAGCATGTTTGGTTTGGACAACTTCACTGAACTGAATTAGTAAACCTCATCAAAACAGTATATTCTTTTTATCAGTAAAATAGTATCGTTAATCATAACTGCTGTTGGTTTACTGTACTAAAATAAATCAACTAACCAAGTCCCAGAGCTAATAACCAAGCACAAGGATAATTCTGAAATAAATAAATTCGACTACACAATAGCAACCTTTTTTTAAGAAAGGTAAATATGTTATATATGCAGCACTAAGAAAATGCAGAATTTGTACAGGTGAGCAACACACCAGAAAAAATGGAACTAGCTTTCATATCCAAGCTAATCAAACTGTTAACAATTAACATTTCATCATAATTTCGAGCGGTGATCCTCACCACATATCTTAAATTGTTGTGCATGGGGAAAAGACTCTTCCGAAGATATTGAGGTGTCTCCATATACTTCAAAATCCTTAGAAGAAATGCTGCGCCACTTTCATCGTCATGTGACCCGTCCTCCATCGTCAGATCTGAACTGTCCACTGAACTACTTAAGTTGTCAAATACAACAACCTGTTCAACAAAAAACCTTCCAACTCATTTCAGCACTCAAAATCACAATTCATTTCTCTCTTTTGAAAACACTTAAGCCTGTTAGAGAGTTTGTATTGTATGCATGTAGTCAAACATATAAGTAATGATGGAAACATGAGCACCTCATCTATCCGAAAAATGGTGGAAGCACGAGCAATCTGGCCAGCCAACTGTCCAAATAAGACAAAGATAATACTAAGTGATAATAAGATGAGTAAGACAATAAAAAAGACCTGGATGATAAACACTCATAACTTGCAAACAAAATACGCACTCTATGCGTTAATCAGTTGCAACTTTTTGTTTCATCTCAAAAACATCATTTCTTCTAACTCCATTTGTGTGAGCTTGGTATTACCAGTCCCAAACCCAGAGAAAGGAGGTGGGGTGCAGCACTAAAACTATGAAATTAGCTGATAAGCAAGCGATCATCTAGGCACACACAATAACCTAGAAATGAAACAGGCCAATGGAGCGGAATAGCTACAAATTAAGGACCCGTTTGGCCATAAAAAAATATTCACTTTTTTCCAAGTCACTTTTATTTGAAGTTGTATTTAAGGATTTAAGTACATTCAAACATGCACATAATTCCAAGTATTCTTTGCAAAAAGTATAACCAAATACAAGTCCATCTTCAAATCTATAAATTACAAATAAAGTGAAAAATATTAGGAATCTATGGGGAAAAGCCTAGTAAGATAAATACCCATAAATGAAACAGGTCCAAATGAAGTGGAAGGGATAAGGATGATTCATATACTCATAGTTGTTGCGTGCATTAAAGATTGTGTAATGTGAAAGAGAGTGTAATGAAGTTACCCTAGTAGCGAGTTCGAGTGACTGAGTGTTGTCAATGATAGAGCCAGGTAGTGCTATCGAAACTGTGGGTTTTTCCTCCTCTTTCCATTTCTTCTTCTTTTTCTTTTTCTTCTTCTGCGAATCCCCGTTCAGATCATTTTGCTCTTCTTTGATGTTGTCTGTATTGAGAGGTTCCTCTTCGGCTCTCTTCTTCTTCTTTCCCATTTCTGCACTCAAGATTTGGAGAGGGTTTAGGGTTTTACCCCAATGACTGCTATTTATGTCTTTCACTATGTTATTCCCCTCTATATTTTCCGACCCTTTTTAATGGTTTATTTATTAATTAACCAGGGGCGGAGTTAGCCTTCTGGTGAGTTCGGCCGAACCAGTATTAAATTTTTTGGTCAAATATGTATAAATTATTAATTTAGAATTCAGTAACTTTAAGGAATTAAAATTCCGAACTCACAAGCTTCAAATCCTTGCTCCGTCTCTATTTATTATAGCATGTTTGGTCTATAGTACAAGACAAGAGCCTGTCTAGTAAAGTCTCGTAGATCGGTACGATGAACTCTCTACTTATCTACGAGAGGCTATAGGACATTTAGGAAACTTCGCATTCTTTCATTCTTTTGTGCTACCTTATTCTAATTGGTATTTGGAACAATCGAATTGGTATCTGATTCTTATCTCTTCTCTCGCAGATGGTGAGGACTCGAGCCACGATAGCCAGAAATCAGGTGCCGGAGCCCGCAGCTGCGGCTGGGACCAGGGGACGAGCGACAGTTAGAGGACGCGATCGAGCTAGGCGGGGGGTCGCACCCGGCGAGGGCTCACCGGTTGGGCGGCGGCGTACGGGTCTCCGTCTCTGAGCACGAGCTGAGATTCGGTAGCAGTACGAGACCAGGCCGTCGGGGATGATGTGGCTCCTGCACGGGCACACCCCGAAGCCACTTCGGATCGGACATTCGGGACACCGCGACTCGCATTATTTCATTTGGATGCCCGGCGGTGCCGTGGTGTGCTTTACTCCGAGCGGAGGATCACAGACTAGAGTTGGGGCACAGACCCCTGAGCAGAAGCAGACTCGTGTAGCGCACCCTGTTGCAGCTTTAGCTCCACTGATAGATGCAGTGCCGGCCCCGGGAGATGATCTCAGACCCATGGCAGGCCCTGTTATGACTTTGACCGATCAGGGGCTGGTAGGGAGGTTCAGGAATAAGGATCCGTCGAGATTCGCTAGTACTTCTGGAGAGGATGCATATGAGTTTATATTAGACATGCACGAGTTATTGCACAGGATGGGGATTGTTGAGATCCACGGGGTTGATTATGTGTCATACCAGTTTTTCGGAGACGCGAAGACATGGTAAAGGTACTTCATTTCTGGCAGACCAGAGGGTTCTCCTCTACTTACTTGGACACAGTTTTATCGGGCCTTCCTTGAGAAGTATTTGCCCCGTGCCTTGAGAGAGGCACGTAGAGATGAGTTCCTCCACTTGCAGCAGAGGGGATTATATGTTGATGCTTATGTTGCTATTTGCATTTGGCTCGTTATTCAGCACCCCTGATTCCTACTAAGCCCGACAGGATTCGATGATTTGTTGATGGGCTCATTACTCTCTTCAGATTCCATGCCTTCAGCTTGAGGCCATGGGTGCTTCCTTCCAATCCATTGTTGAGCATGCGTTATTAGTTGAGGCTGCCAAGGCCCGCTCGTTTGGAGGGGTTAGTGAGAAGAGGCAGAGATAATTTGGGGGTTATAGTGGTTCCAGCTCGAGAGGCACGGACGATTTCTAGGCGATGTCGGTCTACTCAGCCCGCCTATACGGTCGACATTGCGGACTTCTTCTAGTAGGCTATCCGAGCGAAGAACACGAGAGCTCGTTTTCTCGACCGATGAACATGGTTGCTCCAGCTGGATCTTCAGTTTCGGTTCATCAGGCTTCGCTTTCTAGAGCTTGTTTTTCGTGTGGATCGCCTAGTCATTTTGCTAGAGAGTGTCCTCGACCCGCGGGGGTTATCGGTCTCGGAAGGATTAAGCGTCTTCGGGTAGGCGGAGGTGGTGCTTCTCCGAGAAGTAGTGCTCAAGCCGCGGTGATTCACAGACTTCTAGGGGTAGGTCCCAGTCTGGTAGAGGTGGGTCCCAGAGTTCAAGAGGTGGATCACATTCTGGTCGTGGTGGGGCCCAGTGTTATTCGTTCCCAAGTAGACCCGAGGCGGAGGCCTCGGTGCGATCGTGAGAATGCTTGTTTCGGCGTCGGGGCATAGGCGAACTTATGTTATTTTGATCCTGGATCCACTTATTCACATGTGTCTCAATATCATGTTGTTGGTTGGGACTTGACTTGTGATAGTATAGCCGTACCTATTCATGTGTCTACTTCAGTCGGAGATTCTGTTGTGGTTGATCGAGTCGATCAGTCGTGCTTGGTTACTTTTATAGGTTACGACACGTAGGTAGACTTGATGATACTTGATATAGGGGATTTCGATATTATTTTGGGTGTGACCTGGCTTTCTCCTTATCATGCAATCTTGGACTGTCATGCCAAGACAATCACTTTAGTCATGCCGGGCATTCCTGGACTACAGTGGAGGAGTACTCCTAGTCCCGCTCCAAGAAAGATTATTTCCTTTCTTCAGGCAAAGAAATTAGTCAACAAGGGTTGTTTAGCTTATCTGGCTCAAGTGCGTGACACAACTGTTGCATCTCCACCCCTTGAGTCCGTTCCAATTGTGAGCGAGTTCGCGGAGGTATTTTCGTCCAATCTGTCAGGTATGCCACCCGATCGCGATATTGACTTTTGTATTGACTTGGAGCCGGGCACCCGCCCTATTTCTATTCCGCCATATCGGATGGCACCCTCCTAGTTGAGAGAGCTAAAAGGGCAATTGCAAGATTTGTTGAGTAAGGGGTTCACTAGGCTGAGTGTATCCCCTTGGGCGCTCATGTGTTGTTCGCAAAGAAGAAAGGTGGATCTATGAGGATATGCATCGGTTATCGTCAGCTGAACAAGGTTACTATTCTTAACAAGTGTCCTATGCCTCGTATTGATGATTTAGTTGACCAGCTTCAGGGTGCTTCAATGTTCTCGAAAATTAACTTGCGTTCAGGCTACTATCAGCTGAAGATCAGGGCCGAGGATATGCCGAAGACAGCTTTTGGGACGAAACATGGGCATTATGAGTTTTTGGTTA
The DNA here is from genome assembly GCF_029784015.1 of Lycium ferocissimum. Taxonomy (NCBI): domain Eukaryota; kingdom Viridiplantae; phylum Streptophyta; class Magnoliopsida; order Solanales; family Solanaceae; genus Lycium; species Lycium ferocissimum. The sequence continues at coordinate 12,079,730 of NC_081348.1, forward strand.
TGTCATTTGGGCTTACTAATGCCCCGACTGCATTCATGACCTTGATGAACGGCATCTTTAGGCCATTACTTGACTCCTTCGTGATTGTGTTTAACGATGATATCTTGGTCTATTCCAAGAGTAGAAAGGAGCATGAGAGCCATCTTCGTACTGTGCTTAGGTTGTTGAAGAAGAATAGTTTGTTTGCTAAGTTTTCGAAGTGCGAGTTTTGGTTGGAGTTGTGGCATTCTTGGGCCACATTGCGTCTAAGGACGGGATCATGGTGGATCCTAAGAAGATTGAGGCTGTGAGGGATTGGGCGAGGCCCACTACTGTGATCGAGATCTATAGTTTCGTGGGTTTGTCCAGTTACTACCGTCGATTTATGAGGTGGGTTTCACTGCTATTGCTTCGTCGTTGACCAGATTGACCCAGAAGCATGTTTTTTTCCAGTGGTCCGATGATTGTGAGGAGAGCTTTCAAAAGCTCAAGACCCTTTTGACTTCAGCCTCGATTCTAGCATTACCCGTGGAGGGTAAGGATTTCTCAGTCTATTATGATGCATCCCGTGTGGGTTTGGGTGTTGTTTTGATGCAGGAGGATAGTTTCATAGCCAATGTTTCCCGTCAGTTAAAGATCTATGAAAGGAATTACCCCACCCATGATTTGAGTTACTAGATGTGGTCTTTGCTTTGAAGATCTGGAGGCTTTACTTGTATGGCGTCCACTGTGAGATTTTCACCAATCACCGTAGCCTTCAGCACGTGTTTACCCAGAGAAATCTTAATTCCAGGCAGCGCTGATGGATGGAGCTCCTGAAGGACTATGACATATCTATTCTTTATCATCCAGGGAAAGCCAATGTTGTTGCTGATGCCTTGAGTAGCAAGGCCGCGAGTATGGGGAGTTTAGCCCGTTTGGTTGTTTCCGAGCTGGCCAACAGTTTCGTTCGCCTTGATATTTCAGCTCCAGGCAAAGTTTTAGCTTTTGTGTAGGTGAGATCGTCCTTGTTAGATCAGATCAGGACTCATCAGTTTGAGGATTCTTAGTGGAGCAAGATTCGAGATAGGGTTCTGAGAGGTGAGGCCACGGAGGCCATGATTTATTCTGAGGGTACCTTGAGGATTAAGGGCGCGTGCATCCCTCGTGTTGGTGACTTGATTCATTTGATTTTGACTGAGGCCCATAGCTCTCGATATTCCATTCATCCAAGGCTGATGATGGATATAAATTATTCATGTATTTCAGTATAAAAGTATAATATTTTAAAATAAAATATGAATAATATATATCAAATTCTCGCACTTTTCTAACAAATATTGCAGGAAAAAGAATACATGGAAAAAGAGAAAGAAACAAGAAATAAAAGTCAAGAAAGGAGGATGCATTCATGACAACTTCACCAAAGACTACAAAAAGTCAAGAGATACTAAGTTGTAGCAAATTGTCACCAAGATTTCATGACAAATTATCATGCCAAATTCTCACCAAGATTATATGATAAATTGTCATGTCAAATTCTCATCAAGGATATAATATTATATTGATATTCTCTTGCAATTTCTCACCAAAGCCTTGTAGGAATTCTCCTATAAATAGGCATATGTTTGTAGAAGAAAAGTAACCAATCTTTCATCCTATTTGCATCCAATAGTGAAGAAGACACAAGAACTAGTCTTGGTGTCTCTCTTGGCTCTTTCTTGTAGTAAAAATATTCTCTTAGTCTTTATTTCTATTTAGTTTTTCTACTCCATAATGGAGTAAGTTTCCTTGGTTGGGATACTAGATAAAGCTTGATGAAGCTAAAATAATAAACATCTTTATTTTATTATCTTCTTATGTTGGGATTTTCTCTTTATCATCTTTATACACCAAGGTGTTTGATATTAATTATATCTATTATTGGATATAATTATATCTCTTTACAAAAATCTTTATCTTGTTATTTTATTTCTTATTCGGGAGAAGAGAACGATTTAAACAAGTTTATTGATTTAAATGATCTTTATCTTATTTCTTTTAGTCCTAATTCTTGCGGAGGGATTAACTCAAATAAGTTTATTGATTTAAATTATCTTTATCTTATTTCTTTCAGTCCTAATTCTTACAGAGGGATTGATTCAAATAAGTTTATTGATTTAAGGGATCTTTGTCTTATTTCTTTCAGTCCTAATTCTCACGGAGGGATTGACTCAAATAAGTTTATTGATTTAGCAAAAGCTAATCGAAAGAGGCTTTTGTTCACTTGGTGCACTCAACTAAGATAATTCTTGTTTGAAGCCATTACTTTAATTGGTTAACTACACCAATCGAAAGAGGTGTTATTAACTAATTATTGTTTAATGTCACTAATTAATTGTCAATAAATCAATAGTATAAGCGAGAGTGGTGCTATTAACATATTGTCGTTATGTGGAGTGATTGTATTAGAAATAAGCAATCATGCTTTAAATAGAGAAATAAATAATAAACTTTTGATTTTATTATAATAATTTTATCTTGCCGATTCAAAATATCCCAACCTCTATAATTTATTAGAAAAATCCAAAAATATTTCTTATTTTGTTATCATAATTTTCAAGACTTTTGAACAACTCTCTTTTCATCAATTTGATCTTCTCAAATAGTAACAAAAATAATATAAATCTGTAGCCTAGGTGATTCCAATCTCTGTGGGACGATATCGTAAACTTTACTATCATTTGACAGAATACGAGCAGAAAATACCTATGCACATTGGTCTTGTCAGCTGACTAAGATGTATTGTGATTTGAGTGGCATTACTGGTGGCATCGTATGAAGAGGGATATAGCCGATTTTATGGCTAAGTGTGGAAATTGTTAGCAAGTTAAGTATGAGCACCAGCGACCCGGTGGTGTACTTCAGAGGATGCCCATTCCCGAGTGGAAGTGGGAGAGGATTGCCATGGATTTTGTTGTGGGTCTTCCGAAGACCCTGGGTAAGTTTGATTCGATTTGGGTGATAGTTGATCGGTTGACTAAGTCCGCTCATTTCATTCCAGTTCAGGTTTCTTATACCGCGGAAAAGTTAGCCAAGTTGTACATTAGTGACATTATGAGGTTGCATGGGGTTCCCATTTCTATCATAACTGATCGGGGTACTATCTTCACTTCCTATTTCTATAGAGCCTTTCATGATGAGTTGGGTACGCGAATGGATCTTAGTACAACTTTCCACTCTCAAACTGATGGGCAGTCCGAGCAGACCATTAGGTGCTCGAGGATATGTTGAGAGCTTGCGTTATAGACTTTGGTGTTCATTGGGATCAGTACTTGTCGTTGACAGAGTTTGCGTTTAACAACAGTTATCACTCGAGTATCGACATGGCGCCTTTTAAGGCTTTGTATGGTAGGAGAAGTAGATCTCTCCAGTTGGTTGGTTTGATGCATTTGTGGTTCGACCTTGGGCCACAGATCTATTGAGAGAGTCTCTTGAGAAGGTGAGGGTTATTCAGGCCAAGCTTTTGGCAGCTCAGAGTCGACAGAAGATGTATGCGGATCGGAAGGTCCGAGATTTAGAGTTCGCCGTTGGTGATCAGGTTCTACTGAAGATTTCACCCATGAAGGGTGTTATGAGATTTGGGAAGAGAAGTAAGTTGAGTCTGACGTATATTGGGCCATTTAAGATCCTTGATCGTGTGAGCGATGTTTCTTATGAGTTAGCCTTACCACCAGGCTTGGCAGGCGTTCATCCAGTTTTCTCCAGTTATTTTTCGATTCAGGTACTTTCCTATTCTCTTTCCCTCGTCGCTCGAGGAGGAGTGTTTATTTAATTGGTATCTAATATAATGATCAGTTTGGTCGTTATTGCTTTTTCGATGCTTTCGACCTTTTCCCGAGCTTGGTTAGCTCACATTTGACCCGAGGGGATCGTTGACACGCTTCCCGAGCTCTTTGGATATGATTTGGGTGATTTTGTGGGAAATTTGGGCTTAAAGCGGAAAAGAGTTGACCCAAAGTTGACTTTTGGGTAAACAGACACCTTTCGGGTGTCCGTCGATTCCGAGAGGTCTGGATGGTCTTTCAGAATTTGTGTGTATATTCGGTTCGATTCCCAATGCACTCGGGTGCATTTTGGGACCTAGGTTGGGAAGTTAGTTTTGAGGTATCGGGGTTGATTCGGTCAACGAGACTTTCGTTTTCAATTTTGAGGCCATAAGTGCGTTCATAGCGTGTTTTTATGTATGTCTGCATGTATGGTTTGTGAGCAGATGGTCTCGGGTGATAGTCGGAATTTCGAGTTGAGTTGATGGAATTTGAGGAATTTCTGGAGTCTGGTGACCCGCTATATCGGTGACCCTGCTGCTGTAGCGGCATTGTACATTGGGCATGGACCGCAGAAGCGGTCTTGGGACCGTTGAAGCGTTACAGTGAGAGCGAAAGCGGGTGACGGGCAGTTAGATTCATTAAATGTGTGTTAAAATCCCTAAGTTGTTCATTCAATACTGATAGTTCCAAGTGCATTCGTGTTTTGATGATTGTCGAACTGTTTTACAACCAGTCAGAGACCTGGTCTGTAATTTGCTCTATGTACACCTTGCACTGTCGGCAGAGACAGTTGTAAAGTCGAGCCACTTGCTGCACACAAGTACACCTGTGAGTTGGCCCATGCTTTAGGTCAAAGTGAATAAGTGGTCTCTATCTATCTCACATGCTCCCACTATATATACAATATGATGGCAACACATTGAGTGGACTTGAAAACCTAATCTAAATCGTGCAAAGCTGCCGACACAAGTTCTCAAGATCTCTCAAGAACAAAGTTACTTTCAAGCTGAAGAAGCAGATCCTGACATGAGTTTAGTCTATGTTCTTTAGGTTGTTGTAAATCTCTGTTCATTTGTGCTAAAACTGAAAACCTACTCTTCTTGTTTAGAAGTTGTTTGTAGCTATCTTAAATTCTCAAGGTTGCTTCCACAAGCTCTTAAGTGGTACACTAGGCTAGAGTTAGCTTAGTTGTATTAGTGTGTGGCTAGAGTTAGTCACTGTGGTGAATTCTCAAAAGGTGCCATTGAGTGGTACACTAGGTTGGAGTGAGTCTAGGTGTATTAGAGTCCTTGGCTGGAGTTAGTCAAGTGGAGGTGCTTGCAATCGGAATATTGCAAGTATGGAGGGACTACAGGAGTTAATTCTTAGGTTGCATAAGCGTTATTGTAAAGGTGAGGGATTATGGGAGTTAGTTCCTAGCTTACGATAGAGTTGAAACCTGAAGTTGCTCATGTAGTGGAGTTGAAATCCTATTGGGATAGGTCGTGATTTTTAATCCCTTGAGCAAGGAGTTTTCCACCTAAAAATCTTGTGATGATTCTCGCACTGCACTGCATAAGGGAATTGGTACACAACCAGGTCCCTCCATACTGTTTGGTGAACGCACAACCTCTATCAAATACCATTCCGACTTAGAGCTTTTTGGGAGTATTCAAGGTTGTTCTTCATAGAAAATCATTGTGGTAAGTTCTTTCACCTTCCTTTCCATTCCATGTTACATTAATCACCTTAGGAATCCATTAAACATGCTAGTTTCCTTAAGAAATGGTGGATTGAAAGAGAGTTCTATGGGTTCTTCATTCTAGGCTATTAAATCTCAAATTAATGGCTGGGTTAGCTCCTTTAAGCATGGGACTGATGATTAGAGTCTACTATTTCATGATCACTTCATTATTAGTATGTAATTTATGAAAGTGGAATCCGAATTTAATGATTTGTTATTTCTTCTAGATTATAATTGATGGGAATTGATCACCTAGAACATTAATTTCATGTTGAGACCTATAGATTCCTAATTTCATCTTTTTAGTTCATAAACCCCATTCCATAGGTTGGGATTTGGGTCTTGAATAGAAGTAAGGGTTGAATGATGTTTCTTCTTGATTCTAATTTCATAATTCGGATATGATTAGACTTCCATTATCATGAGACACAAAGGAAGGGCAAGACTAAGATTTAATTGTTGGAGATTTGTTGTTCGGCTTTCCAGTTAGGTTACGGTTTACCTTATGGTGAGACTTCGATTGGCAAAGCATATGTTTAGATGATATTGTCGGAGAATGCATGTAAACCTTCGGGTATGAAGTTGGGTTGGATATTGCCTTAGGTTGGGGCTTGTTGAATGATTTGGGGGCTAGCCACCCCGTTGCGTTATCGACTTATCTTGTTAGCCTATTTGGTCGAGCTTATTGTTTTCACAATTTTTTTTTTAATAAGCTTTTATTTTAAAAGAGTGAGACGTTTGATCAAGTATTTTGGAAAAAAAGAAGTGTTTTTTGGGAGTAACAAAAGCTAAAAAAGTTAGCTTCCGTCCAAAATCACTTTTTTGAAACACTATTGAGAAAATCACAATTACAAATACTTTTTGAAAGCTTGACCAAATACTAATTTCTCTTCAAAAATATTTTTTAATTAATTGATCAAACACAAACTTTTTTTGCCAAAATAATTCTTTTTTGAAAAACACTTTTAGAAAAAGCATTTTTCAAAATAAGCTGATATTAGAAGCTTAAAAAAATTGGTTATAAATGGATTGATTTTTTCCTTTTCTGAAAGGACTTAACACTTTTTTTTGGAAATGGTTCCTTTACGATTTGTTTTTTAAGAAAAAAAGATCGTGTAACAAAAATTATGCATTATTTTAAAAAAAATTACGTGAAAAAAAATACATAAGATTAAAAATAGATTTGTAAAGGGCATTGAAAAACTTTTCTATGGTACTAATTACACCATATAAAGTTGGGAGAAAGTCCAAATGTGTAAATGTACTATTTAAAATTCTCAAGTTTATCGTACGTTACACTTTTTATTTATTTATACTCTTATTTTTAGTAAATTATCTCATATTTGCCCTTGCTATAAATGGAGTTGCAACGAAAAAATAATGAACTACAATGCACTTTCACCTAACAATAATTTTTGGAAAAAAAGGATCAAAATTTACCTGTCAATTTCTTACTGTAATTTAAATTATTCTTACATTGAAACTTCATTAAGTGTCAAGTACAAATTTAAGATTCTTTTTCTTAAAGGTGGGTCATATTAAATCAAAATTTTAACATGAAGCATTGCTCAATTTCAAATAGAACATAGCAAATTTGATATATTTCCTAGTAATATTTTATTAAAACACTGAACACCACTTGATATAAAAGTGAAATATTTTAGTGAGAGAGAGAAACATAAAGGACATGTGCAAGTGTGCTCAAGAAAAATCAAAAACAGACTTATACTAGGTTTAAATTGACCTGATTTGGCATTGAATAGGAAAAAATCGAACCAAATCGATATATTATCACGATCCATTTTCGCTAGTTACAATTGGCACATAACGAACTACTCTCCTCCTTTTGGCAAGCTATTTTTCATTATTAAACCAATATGAATGCCAAATCAAAGCATTAACATTGCAAATAATAATATCTCAATAATTCATAAACAGCGGAAACCAAAGCAATGATAGTACAAGTCTGAAAGTCAATTCAAATATCTCACATATGTAGTTAAGGAGTTCTTATAGACTATGAATACATGGACAATGGATGCATCCCAAAAACATGAATAAACGAAAGAGAGCAGAGACATAATCACAATCCAAGCGGTTGGCTCACATCGGTTGATATTGCCCAAACTAAATCAATGGTGCCCCACAGTACCCACTAGTAGAAGGATCTGAACTGAGTAGTAAATAGATTTGGAGAGCATAAAGTCCGATAAAATCATAAATTTGTACCTTCGTCTTACTCCGTGGAACTAATCTTCAAAATAATGCATGAAAGAAAAATACAGCATAATAACAATAATTATAAACAATCATAACAAGTATAATAGTACATCGAGCATAGTTCGTAATAACAAACCGCATAAACATGTATATCACATTATAGTCGCGAGAGAGTATAACATAGAGTAATAGCTCAAAATAGCATATATGTTCTAATATGCGCTCGCCCTACAATATACTAGGTAATTACAAAGCAATTATGCAAGTTTTAATTCATGCTTTTGGAAAAACAAGCAACTCCAAGGTAAAAGTCTCAATCACCTTGAAACCGACAACCTTTCTTAAATCGGAATGTGAAGATCTCCTCCAGAACAACCTCCAACACTTTCAATCTATGCATAATATCGATTGACGGTGTCAATTACATTAATCGGAGCAATCATTTCATATATCTAGGTCAAAATCAGCGGAAAGTTAACAAAAAGTCTATCCATAGCCAAACTAGTTGAATCCCAAAATAAGTTCTAGAACCAGATTACCCATACGCTTACAATCTCAATTTTATAATCAAGTATCGACTTTGACTTGATTATCAAATTCCTAAATTTCCTATTTAAGAAACTAAGTCAAAATCCTCAAATTGATCTCTTGAATCTCATTGAACTTATAAAGGTTTGAACCCCATGAATCCTTCCTTGGTTTTGAGCTCCATAAAGCTTTCCTTGGATCCCACTTGTTAATCCTTTAAATTTCAGTAGCATTTGCTTTTGTCCAAAGCTTTTTTCGGGTCAACAGAGTGGCTAAATGCAACTTTTAAATAGTAAGCTAATATTTGATATTAAGTCTTAAAAGTAGCTATTGACCTATTTCGTCCAAAAGGTTTAGAAGAATACCAGGTATTCCTAGGCATATTTTCACGTATCATAACTTCATATGGCAAATTCAAATTTTAGACGCGGTGAATTCTGCTTCCGCATTAAAAAGTAGGTTCTAAAACGCACATCCAAAAAAAAAAAAAAAAAAAGGCACATCCAACTCTATATGTTTGTTTTTCAGACATATAGAATTTGTTTCTGAAACTACTCAAAGTTGTTAGAATGTGAAAACCGGCATTAGGATCCACCACTGTGAATCATATTCATCTCATTCTGTCGAACGAAACAAATAAGGATCATCCAGTTGATTGTTGAAGTTTGAGAATTTACAGAGCTGAGCATTTATCAATGACAGGAGGGTGGGGGGGCAAGTATATTAACAGAGGGTTAGAGATAAAATTCAGGGAACTGATCTTCAAATTTTTTAAAAAGAAAGAGAGATAATCATATATCATTGTAATTATAATATACTAAAGATATGAAAGTCAATCCTATGAGTCAAGTTTACAAGAAAGAATTCTATTGGTGGTGTCAAAATCTAAGAAAATTATGGAAGTATTATCTTTTGTACGCAATGATCTGGCCTCGCTCAACAAAGAGTTTGCTATTTTCTCTGCAGAAATCTCTTCATCTGTTGAGATTCTCTCTTTTGCCTGCACATCATACAATATTGAAAATGGGTAAAGAAGCCATAACTTGGAAAGAATCCACAGGAACCACCAAAATGCTTATACCTGTTGGACTAGTTGGACTGCCTTTTTAACATTAATAACATCCCAGAAGCCATCACTGGAATAACAAATCCACAAAGTTAAAGCATCTTTTAAGCAACGGCAAATCACAAGAAAGTAACAAATACTCCACTACGTTTTTTAACACCCAAACTCCACTACGTTTTTTAACACCCAATATTGGGCCGAACTGGATAAATCGGAAAGCATATATAATTACAGTATATAAGGTAAATGCAAGATTACTGCTTGGATTCCGCTATAGGTACCCAATAAGGGTGCGAGTATCTGATATAGAGTGGGCTTTTACTAATCTTTAACATGTCTTGAAGAATCCGGAAGAAATGTACTTATCGATGTCCTATCCGTTAGACGCAAGCATGTAAACTTTTTTCGGTTAAGTACGGTAGAGGGTGGATTTGGGATATGAGAAGGAAAATCAGGATTAAAGAGAGAATGAAACAGCTCTGCAGCAATACAAGAAATGACTTCAAATAAAGTAGAATTACCTAGCTATCAGTGCAAATCCTTTGCTAGCTTGATGTATGTACACAACTTGACTAATATAAGGTTCCGAACTGAAGCGAACATCTTGCTGTTTAAGAAATTTGTCTCCGAGCATACGAGCAAGGTTTAAACCTATTTAAGAGCAAGCAAATAAGTTGCTGGTTGATCTTTGAAATATACAGCGGGATACAAGCACAATAGAAACAAGAGATTCTACTCACCACATAGTCTTGTTTCCCCTTCTTTTAAAGGCTCCCCTGTTGCTTGGATACGCAGCCTTTCGGAGAGACTAGTTATTCTGTGATCTTCACTCATTTTTGTCTGCTTCCCATCAATACTGCCTCAAACAAAGACAGAACAGATGAGTTTAAGCTAAGTAGTTTACAATACCTATATATCTCTAAGTAATTTCCCCCACCTTCCATGGAATGAGTTGACAAGGCATGGCATCACGACAACTTGTAGCTACATATAAAATAGCACTACAGCCTAGTCCCTACAACTATGTACTGTCAATCAATCAACTATTAAGCCTAAACTAAATGGATCAGCCATATAAATTCTAGTCATCCATGCGGTCTATTCAAACCCATTTTCTAATACTAAATAATGTGTTTTATAAGGTACATTCACGATGCTCTAAAAGCAAAGGTTCTCTAAATTGCACACTACCTTAAAACTAACAATTTCTTCGATAACAGTGGTGGTCACGCCAATTTATGCACACTTCAACTACTTATACTAATACAGTTTTCAGGTTACTATACCCACCGAAACATAGGCAGATGGGGACAAAAAATCACCTAGTTTTATATAATTTCCTTGTTGGGATTCAAACTCTGATCTCCCGTGGTCTCCTAAAATTTAACATAAGTATCATAGCACTTCATGAAAAACAGTGGACTCCATGCCAGATACAGCGATTGTGTGGTGTTCTTAGAGTAAGTCCACATCAAGGATTAGTGTTGCACCTACTGAACCAATGCGTTCTAACATCCATATAGGGCACGGTGAAACCATTTCCGCGAACTATTCCTATTTAATCCTATATGCATGTCGTATGCACCTTTTGTCGGATTAGATCATCTAACCTTGTATGATACACCCATCTTCACATCCGCATTTTTTACGACAATCACTTAATGAATATTTTGAGCTTTAGACGCCCAATATCTACACTCATATAACATTTTTTATCTCACAACATGTAGATGAAATTTGTAGAACAAGTGTCGGGTAAATCTGCACACTAAAGATGGAGGCATGGAGCATATGAGCTCACACACACATTGAATGTTGTATCCAGGATTCAAATATGCGATCTCCAGGTTTTTATTCCTGTGTCTCAACCACTCAGTCACCCCCCCCCCCTCTCCCCCGAGACTACCCAACCGATATATTTTAGTGTTGGATTAGATATTAATAAAAATTTATACTAACCAATCAAAGAAAATTAGACTATAGATCGATAAATCCGAAGGAATTTTCCAACAGAAGGGAAATTTAAACAAAAAGGTTGGTAACAGATCATGCAAAGCAAATAAAATCATTATTAAATACAAGACAAGAATGAAGAACGTCAAAAGCAATCAAATGCCATATTTAACTGCAGCCATGTATTTAATAGTTAGCAAATGAAATTACTGATGGAAGTGTGAGGACGCACTTTACAACACAAGCTGAATCTCCCACATTTGCACATTGCGCATAAAAATTTTCATGACCATCAGCCCAAACTAGAAGCACTGTTGCAGTACATCCCTGACAGATTAGTTGAGGCAATAAGGAAGATATTAGTAAATTCAACAAACTAATACCTATAACAGCTTTCACTCTTCCAAAGTAAGAGCATGTAACTCTAACAGTGATGTGCAGCATGAACTTAATAATCAAACAATAAAGGCAAGAAACATGAGAACAAGGGAAATCTGCAAACCACAAAATTCTGTTCCTCAACTCACAACATTCATATAATTAAACTTGAGACACACACAGAGACTCAGGCTTACATACTTGCTACACACTTAGAGATAAAGCTTTAATCAGCCGAATAAGGCTTATAAGATTTACAAAATAAGTCTAGGTAAAAACCTCATAGTGGTGATCTATACTTGCTTCAGTTTGAGAAAACGCCTCTCTAAGAACATCTGAAGCATCAGACTGTGATAATACCCTCTCCCTTCTATATGAATCTGATAGGATGCTAGCAACCATCTGAGGCATTATTCTGTATAAGGCAAGAAACCACGAAGATAAAATTAGCACACAGCTGCGACGAAGAATTTGCTAACTAGCAAAGACCAAAAAACAATGAATTCAGGAAATTTAATTAAAGATTTAATTTTTAAAGTTGATTCCAAAATTTCAATGACTAAAGAAGATGTGCTATCATCCAGAATCTAGAATGCTTCTCAGGATATTTTCTCCATAAACCAAGAAAATACAGCCTATATCATTGGCGGAAAAAACAACCAATTGCTTTGTGACTGGTAAAATTGAAGAAAACATCATCTATGATCTCTTTGGGTCAAGATTAAGTTTTATTTTTAGTGGTGAAGTTACATAACATAGTGGTTTTTTTTTTTTTTTTTTATATAAAGATTACATAACATAGTGATTATTACTTACTTGCTGACAGACGCTGCAGCATCTGCTCCTCCGTGTCCGTCGCATATCCCAAACAATCCAAACTACAATGTCAGATACACAAATCTTTTGGTCATTATATTTTGGCCGGTAAAATAATATAAAGCTTTCAATTGTAAAACCTTATCCGTCCCCGGAAGAGGCCAATGGTAATAGCAAACATCTTCCATAGGCAGCTTCTTTCCTCCTCGACGTACGGCCATGGCATCTGATGCGACACCAATCCCAAATGGGACCTGATCAGTTTGGGATCTAATTTGTACCTGGAAGAGAAAAAAAATGAGATGACAATGAGCAACTATATACACGCCTGCAATCATACATTAATTGCGTTTCACATTTATTACCATTTTCTAAAGGTGGTTTGTCCGGGAGACATGTAAACTTTTCTGATATAGCATCCATTTAAACAGTTCAATGACTTAAACCAAGCATTTCGTGATTAATTGACTCCAATACACTAGGTTTTCCTTCCTGAATATTAGCAACTTTTTAATCAAACAGCTCAAACTTTTCTTTCAATTCCTAATCAAACCAGACCATGTTAAATAGCACAGAGGTAACAGGTTTTTACAGAGATTTTCTTCTTTATTGTCAATGAAAAAATTGATTGACTCAAATAACACTAGGTTTTCCACCCAAATATTAGCAGCTTTTTGATCATACAGCTCAAACTTTTCGTTCATGATGTCTATCCCTAATCAAACCAAAGCATGCTACATAGTACAGTAGGTAACACATTTTACAGAGATTTTCTTCTATGTTGTCAATGACAAAATTGGAAATTATGATTGCCAGCCCTTTTTTTATAACCGTGGTGTCCGGGCCAGCTCTCGTGCACCTCGACTAATTCCATGGTGTACCTGCCACCTCCCACCAACAACAAATACCAGGTAACTCTGTCCACCAAGGCTATGACAGATGGGAAGAAATCATCTAGTGTTTTTGTCTTAGTGGGGATTTGACTCTCAACCCACTTCATTGACCACTAGGCCACACCCTTGGGTACTATGATTGCCAACCTTTTAGCTCAAGGAATGGAAAAAAGGCTCACTTCAAATAGAAACAGCCGGGATAACACTCGCCAAAATAAACGCCATTACAGGATCGCAACAGCTTAAACATGAATAGATGTACAAAGAGTGAAGGTTGACATAACTAAGCAACATTTGTATAAAAAAATTGACAAAGGAAAATGGTAGGTGGCTTGAAGGGTCATGGTTGTTCACTAACACTCTAAGTCTATAGAATAGCAATGACATACTATGCCAAAATATTGTTCATCTTCCTACTACTGCCTCCTCACAAAAGAGCTAAATTGGATTGCAAGGGCAAAAGTGACCAACTTTGGTCCAGATTTAGGTATTGAGCAATTTACTTTTTTGATAATAAAACATGTAAATTTTGAGCTGTGTATAAAGACGTAACCAAACCCTGGCCTGGATATCACTGTTTGTGCGCACCTCGAGTAACTTACTGGATATCCGCTACCTCTCACTCTCTCAGCAATACCAGTAAAGGATAACTATGCCAACCAAGACTTAAGCAAATGCAAAGAATTCAACCAGTGTCGCCTCTGCTGGGATTCAATCCTTGGTTCCAAGGCTGTGACTGACTGACTGCACCTCTTTGACCACTAGGATAAGTAGGAGTAGGACAGACACAGGCAATACAAGTTTAGGCAGCGAGATAGGAGTGAAGCTGAGGTGAGACAGATATTAAGGTAGCTAAATGTAGATTTTAGATATCTGGGCTCAATGTTCCTGAAGAATGGAATGATAGATTAACACACACAGTATTAAAGTAGGATGTTTGAAATGGAGGAGTGTCACAAAAGTATTATGTGATAGAAAGCTACGTACCAAAGAGAAAGACAAATTCTATAGAATGACTGTACGACCAACAAAGTGGTAAGGGAGTGAATGTTGAGGCTCTAAAGCTCAACATGTCCAAAAGGTAGCTAAATGTAGATTTTAGATATCTGGGCTCAATGTTCCTGAAGAATGGAATGATAGATTAACACACACAGTATTAAAGTAGGATGTTTGAAATGGAGGAGTGTCACAAAAGTATTATGTGATAGAAAGCTATGTACCAAAGAGAAAGACAAATTCTATAGAATGACTGTACGACCAACAAAGTGGTAAGGGAGTGAATGTTGAGGCTCTAAAGCTCAACATGTCCAAAATGAGTGTTGCAGAGATGCGAATATTTAGATGGATATGCAGTCATACAAGATTAGATACGATCGTAAAAGATCACATCCATCATAAGGCGCAAGCAACACATAAAAATGATAAAATGAGAAAATTCTTGAGATGGTTTGGCCACATGTTACGTAGGCGTCTAGATACACACGGGTTCTTACATGTGAAACATGATCATTGAAGGTGTTAACAGAGGAAAAGTTAGACCTAAATTCACATGGAAAGAGATTATTTCAACATATTTAGGGTATTTCTGAATACAGGCAGATCTAGCAAAAGATAGAGAACAATGAAAGTTGAAATCCGTATATGTGGTACCAACTAGAAGACTAGTGCTTACGAGAAGACTCAGTATATTAGAAATATAAGCACCAGAATATATATGTTGGACCAAGCGTAATCTTTAAGTACGAAGTATTGATACATTTTGGACCCAAACAGAGCATTTATGATATCATTCATACTGCCGACCCCAGCTAGCTTGGGATTGAGGCATAGCTCTTGTATTAGATCAATTTTTTAGTAAACCCATGCTCGGTCTCTACCTTGCATTTGTATCATACTAAAAGGCTACTTTAATCCCTTTCGAAATCCAACTTTCTTATTCACCTTGTCGTGACTGGTTTCCACTCATTTAATCAGAAGAGATCAAATTATCCATGTTCAGTAGAATAAAGAGCAAACTGCAATTTCCGTGGTCAATCTGTAGCTCAGTCCTTATTTTAATACATATAGCACTTAGAGCATTCAAGATTCTGCCCACATGAAATGAGCCATTGGTTTCTTCACGTGAAATATTAGTTTTGGAAAAGAACTTAAAGGCTTCATCAACTTCTATCGCACTCCATACCTTTTTTAGTTGCTATTTGGGAACCCCGCACCCTACATCATACAACTTATACCATCATCCCCAGAAAATGAGTTCAACCCAATACAAAAGCTGCTCGGATTTCCACTAATTTGCAAGGGGTAGATTTGGAGCAAGGAGACAGAGGGACAGAGCACGATAGAAACAGTGGATGGATAGCATCAACGAGGGAAGCCATGGAGAGAGCACAAAAATGAAGTTTCAAGGAGGTTATATATCTGGCATTTTCTTCTCCTTTTTTTTTTTTTTGATAAGTAATTACCTCGAGCATACAATTCAAATATTGTCATCAGGACACCTTTTTCTTTATGGGGGTGATGGGAAGGATGCTAGAGCACAGTGTATCCATTAGTGCCAATGAGTTTCCCTTCTTGCTGGTGCTCCTTGACTGTAGGTATCCTTTGTTTTCATAGCAACTCCTTGGTCGTCAGTTTTGCAACAAATAAATTTTATTAACTTTTAAAATAGCCAGCCTTGAATACAGTTACACATGGAAGTATTAGAAAGCAAAGATACTCTGTCTCTATTAAAATTGGTGCCTTTATGTAGGGGGAAGGATCAGCAAGGAATTCATTGTCTGTTTATTCATTTATTTTGTGGGAGGGGATGGGTCCATCTCAAACGAAGAACCTTAACATAGTGCCAGCAGTACAAAGTCCATTGACTTACAAATATTCTCGAAGTTGTGCCAAGCGTTATTATGTCTCCATTGGCAAGCTCAACTGGATCACCCCACTGTCTGCTCCCAGAATGAGGATTATGCACAGCATGGGAATTTACTAGTGTGCCATTCAAGCTACCCATGTCAACCAGCTCCCACCTCAATTTCTGAAACAATAAAGGTGAAATGTGTCTTCTATTTAATTTTCTTTTGCAAATTAATAACTGAGAAACAATATAACATGTTAATAATAATAACATCAGCCAAGATCCATAAGAATCCATAATTTCGAAGGACATACATTTATATTCCAGTTTATCATTGCATGCTTGCCAGAAACCTCTGAATCCTTCACCACGATATCACTAGGTGTCACTCTTCCAAGAGTAAGTGGAAGCCTAGATGTATCTGTTGACTGCATGGAATGCTGAAGACCTTCACAGGGTCCTGAGATAACCTCCAGCATGAGGATGCTTCCTGCACTTCTAAAAGAAAAATATGATGACACTGTTTACACATGCTTCCAATCAAAAGAGTGTGAAAAAACATCAAGCACTTGTCATAGTGGTAGAAGAAATTACTTTGATCTTTAGTATCTTTTGAAACAAAATCTCCGAACTTCTCATTCTGTATTGCCGAATTCGATCTATACTTTACATCTTCTGGTCTGATGTGTTTCTGTTCTTCTGCTAGCTGATTAAACACAAGTGGACGCTTAAGCGTCTGGCCAATAGAAATATCTTCTGAAGTATCACAAACATCCAGAACAAAACTGTCGCCTGGAAAAAGCAACTGAAGTTATGAACCACAACGAATAAAAAGCCAATCAACAAGGAAGGAAGCGTTACATACTATGTGATAATTGAGGATTTATGGGGGCCAGCCTTTGTTTATGAACAAGTCCCTGTGTCCAGGGAGATCCATAAGCCCCTTGATTCTGGTGACCGCCTGCATCATGAGCATAACCTCTAGAATAGTCATGACTCTGGCTTTCAACTACATGCAAATCATCTGAAATAAGAGGCCTCTCTATATCTTCAGCCTACATAAAAGATAATTACAGCAATTTCAAAAGAATGAACCAGAAGGGGCGCAGGGAAGGTAGAGCCAAACTTATTATAAACATGAAGAATGAACAACTAGGAAGACATTTAAGGTAACCCCAGAATACATAGTAGCTCCAGTAGCATCCTTTGAAAGTCATTCATATCAGACAGTGAGTCAAAAGTAACATACACCTGCATAGGAACAAGATAGTCCACAACCTTTCTTCTTCTTATCCAAATCTTTTGTAAGGACTTCACTTAGATACGGAATGCCCAAAAAGATCAAAGCATGAGAAGGTTAGAAAGTTTATCTATATGCGTTTATATGTTAACAGCTGTCAGATTCTAGCAAGTCATGACACTGGGACAAGGCTAGTCTAGAATTATAACAAATTCATAGACAGAATAATGGATATTAACAACAAGAAAAGAACGTGGAAGACATGGGCAATAAAGTAAGAAAAGTATAACGCGGAAAATGAACGAGTATCATAGACGTGATCAAATACCCTCACTCAAACTTCAAAGTCAATACACAAATTCTTGCAATCTATAGAAGCTCTATTTCATCTTAAGAAGTTCTAACAAATTACATACAGGAGTGGGAGAGTGCAGAAGAATTAATCCCTTATGTTGAGTAATCTACAGTCTCTAGGTGCTATATGATCTATCAAATCATCTAGAATCTAACATTTCCTTTTTTTATTGAAAAAAAGAAGATGAAATCCCTCCATTTAAAATTGAATGGTGTCTGACTTTCTTAGCATCAGATAGAAATCTCCAAATTAATACTACAGCCATTATGCACTATTAGTCCAATATAGCTTTACAACTTTGCAGTTACATATAGATTAAGTTCCCTGTTTTGTAGTGCAAAGCAGAACAAATAATAATTAATATTACCATAAAAGTAATCCATAATGACCTTTAGCATTCAACCGTGAGATCCAGTTAGAAACAAATAAAGTATCAAGTGTTTTTTCAGTAACAATAATAGAAATATAGTCAAGGACAAAAAAAAAATCCCTTCCTTAACACTTTAACCTTTTGAATGAAGTGATCACACAATTCAACATAATAGCAGAACAAGCAAGATCCTAGATTCAAGTCTCGCCGTCACCCATCAAAAAGCTTTCCACGTGCCAATAAAATAATCCAACCACACATAAAGAGACATCTTGAAGATATAATTAAATAAGTCCACCCCCTTCACCAACTTAACCTTCAAATGAGATGTGTAAAGCCTTGTAAGAGTCTATGCTTTGAATTTTGGTAATAACGGGTTTAATGACGTAATTAGGGTGCCCCGAGGCGGGATCCACACAGCCTAATAAAGTGTTTGGGGTATACCAATGTGTGCATGTTATGAATTAGAAGTGGTAAAGTGGCCATATGAAGCTAAAATCAAAGTTGAAAATGTTAACGGGAAAAACGCCCAAAGTAACTCATGGCTTTAACTTCAAAATAGCATTATTCCCAATGTATACGAAACTTGGCTATAGTTATTATGAAAATCATATCCAAAAAGAGGATTACTCTCAATGTAAAAGGAAATTGGCTATGGTATATATATATAAATTGTAGTCCTTCAGTCTAGTTTCCAACCTTCATACAATCTGAGCTTTGTAAAAAAAGTTATGGCCTTTTTATCGACGAGTGGCATGAAGCCTCTAGCGCTCCAGATAGGTCCACGATGCGAGCTTCACGGCAAGGACCCCTGGTGTATAAAATGGCAGTTATGGGCAGTAAAACCATTTTACTTGAAAGGGGTTATGGTTGGGAGCTTCAAAGTAGGGACTTTGAGCTAAAGCAAGGTTGTTAAGAATGATAATTTGAGTTTAAGTATAGTCAATATACATGGATTCTAACATCACCTTTACATACAAAACATTAGATTTCTTCATCAAATCTTCAAGAACTCAAAAATCACTCAAGTTGTGATTTTCAAGATTTGGGCTGCAAGATGTAATCTCACTTCAAGTTTTGATTATGATGCGTAAATAAGCTTATTGAGTATGTTTATGAGCTAGATTCATGGATTAAATATGGTATTGAATAACTCCAGAAAAGGATGTTCTTGACATTGAAGAACTTAGGGAGGAAGAAGATGAATAATAACTTGGGGTTAAGAAATTGAGTTAATTATGGACACTAATAACTCAATTGAGTTAATATATGCTTTGCAATGGAATTTTGTACTTGAATCATGGGAGTAATATGGGAAAAGAGATTTGGATAGCTTATAGCCGATGTTGGACCCTAAATGGGTATTGATGGATTCAAATGAGTAAAGATTGTTGGAAATAGAACATCCTTGTGTAGATGGATTGTTGTTGCACGTCATTAGGCGTGTTGGTGCATTGATTGAATTGATAAAGCTAAATGTTGGAGGTAAGTTAAAGGGACAAGGCATAGAAACACACCTAAACTATGATGAAATTGCCAATTACACACCTAAACTATGTCGGGGTTCTATGAGGCTATGACACCCCTGAACTTATTTTTTTCGTATTATTTACCATCTTCACCGATTAGCTGGTAAAAGAAAATGTTAAAACGCGGCATGTGCAAATACACGCTTAACCCTAATGAAGTGCAACAACAATCCATCAATTCAAACATGTTCATAGGTTAGGTGTGTTCCAATGATGGAAGAAGTAGGAAATAGCTATTTTTTTTTTTTAATTAATTTTAGTAATTCATATGTTTCCTCCAAAAGCCTCAACTGTACCTCAAGGTCCTGGACAGATACAACCATGTCAAATATCATAATAGGGCCCACAAAACAGAAGTTCAACTACATAACAAGTGACATATCATGGGAGGTAAGATAAATCGCCTCTTAGAACTTCCTAAGTAACCACTGAACATGACATAATGATGTAGTTAGCTCTTCAAGAAAACCAAATAAGTACGACACCCCTGGAACTTTAATTGCTCGGTCATTTTGGGATCACATTGGCGTTCAGTTCCTAATAGAGCAAAAGAAACTTTTCCAGGACTCAAGAGTTTCTCCTCTGTCCAAGCTTGCTCTCCTAAACCATGTGAAAAACATAGTATCCCTAAATATACAAACCAGGCTGAGCTGTCCAACATTCAATTCAGAAAATGCACTAAACTAGGCAACAATACCAGCTCCCTAAACCAAGAAAGTTTCAAACTTTGCCATCCCCAAATACAACCAAACATCATGATCTACCATTGACATCTCCCATCTCATCATGTCATTAAAACTATAATCAATCAATCAACTACACCTCAATTCAAAATAAAGATGGGTCAGCAACATCAATTCCTCTCTATCAGCCCACAAGAACTATAAACCCTAACAAATTTAATCCAAAGCAAGAAAAGTTTCAATCTTTTTTTACATTTCACCATATTAGGAGCCAAAAAGTTTTTTTTCTTTGGGGTCAGGCATAAACAAGAATCAAAACCTATAACCAAAATTACAGAAAGACCATATATTTGCATCATCCAGCAATTTTGAGGCAAATTAAAAACAATAAGCAAAACCCCAACAACCCAATTGCAGAAAAGATCATTTCTTGACTTAATTTACATCAAAAAAAGAGAGTGGGGGTCTGACCTTGATGTTGTTCTTGTTGTTGCGAAAGACAGAGTTGGAGGAGATGGGAGATGAGTAAAAGAAACGCCATGGTTTATACTTGCAGGCGATGAGGATAAAAAAGAGGATGAAAAGGAGCATAACAAGAAGAGCTATAATAAGTTGTTTCGATAAGAGAATGTTGTTGGTGGTCATGGTGATGGTATGATCAGCAGCCTTTACCATCGGTGAACCGTGTGATGATGATTGATGAGAGAGAATTCTAACTCACTCTTCCCTAACTATCTTTCTTTACAACCAACCCCTTTCTCTCTATTGGCCTTTCCGACAACCTCGCTTTGAAATGGTCGCATTTATATTTTCTTTGTTTTCTCCACCCCCTTTTCATATAATAATAATAATCTTTTCTCTTCTTTTTTGGTACAATACTATGATCATCTGACTTACCAGCAATACTAGTATTATATTTAACCACTACTGCTCCATCCGTTCCAGTTTAAATGTCATAGTTTATTTGAACAATAATAAAGATTTTTTATTTGTGAGATTTTTTAAATTTGTGGACCTTAAACTTCATTAAAGAATTAAAAAGTGTATTTTTGACATACCAAAAAAAAAAAAGTAAAACACTTTAAAATTTTTTTTTGCCAATTTTGTGACCTTAAACTTGTCATCTACAATGTTGGAATTAAAAAGCTTACTAAATATAGAAAGAGATGTTATTTTTGGGACATACCAAAAAAAAAAAGTAAAACACTTAAATTGGGACGGAGGGAATACCTTTTTTTTGCCAATTTTCAGCTATTCCATTTTTTTACTTAAAAAAAACTAGATATGTTTTAATACGTAAATGGTGATAATTCAGGAAAAAAAGAACAATGGATAATTGGTCTAATCAGCTTCGACATATATCTTAATATATAAATGGTAATAGTTCCGATAAAAAAATGGAACAACTGATAGTTAAAATTTAAAACTCGCAAAAAGAAGTGATAGTTCAAGTGACCACTAATTTCTATATTTATGAGTTTGTGTTCTAACTATGGAAAAGTATATGCAGACACGTATATTATAGCTTGTAGCAGAAGAGAGCGTGGTTTCGGGTTTTGCATTTATATACACACATGGACCTGTCAATTGTCAACGATCTAAATCTGATAATGGACCTTACTTAGTAGATGGGATTTGCCGCAACTATATCTGTTATCTTACTCTTTATCTTGATCA
This sequence comes from Lycium ferocissimum, assembly GCF_029784015.1. Classification (NCBI taxonomy): domain Eukaryota; kingdom Viridiplantae; phylum Streptophyta; class Magnoliopsida; order Solanales; family Solanaceae; genus Lycium; species Lycium ferocissimum. The sequence goes on from NC_081348.1 coordinate 12,101,776, forward strand.
TTATTGAGTGTTTTTGCTAATGACCAATTGATCCTTATTTACGCAATAAATTTGTTTTTACCTAGTTCCAATTTCATTAAATATTCTTTTGACATAATGATCTAATAAATAGTAAGTGTACATCTGTTACTAGGGATATACAAGTTGAACGATCCAAAAATATATTTAGTATTCGGTGTTCGAGAGTCCCAAATCAAAAAAAAAAAAAAAAAGGTCCCAATCTCGCGATCTAAATAGGCTTCTTCAAATGATGTTTTTATTAATTACAATATGCAACATGCGTTTCAATTTTCAAGTTTAAATCTTCAATGTTTCAATCACACGAGAAAAAACAGCTACGCCTGAATTGCATAAAAGTTATCTGCATAATAGTCGTGAGTCCTGACACGTAACTCGATCACTTAATCCACACACATCCTACTGCTCCTCAAGCGCTTTTTGTTGTTGTCTTACCCGTCCCTCTCGTGCAAATTAGTTGTTAATATCTTAGGTTGTTTCCTAAAAGTGTCTTTTCTCCTTTTTATGTTGACACTCAAGGGTGTGGCAAGTTTTTTTCGAGTCGACGATTATCGACTTAGTTCATTAAAATTGAGAATATCGACAAGTATTCTCTATTAGTTAAGGAATATTCTAAATAAAAACATATAGATGCTTTAAAATTTAAAAGGAGCTATCGAACTTCCCACGTAAATGCATTCTCTCAAAAAGGAAATGAAAGTTGTACGAATTCTCCTTTTCCAAATGTTTTTTTCACTTGGAATTTACATTGTCTAGCAGAGATGTTTTTGTCATACATGATAACTCTACTCTATATCAATGTTGTGCAAACCGAAAGAAAAAGATAGTTTACGTGGTGGCTAAAATTAGAAGAGAAATGTGAATTGGTTGCAAATCACATGTATTGTGTGAACTTTCTATATTTTATTATGTATAAGTGCCAAAGGAGGACCAACATAGCATTAACAAATTATACATAGAGCATTCCATGTTGTACCCATCTATTTCTATTATATTCTATTCTATATTATATATATTATATTATTATATATAAATGCCAAAGGAGGGCCAACACAGCATTAACAAATTGTACATAGAGCATTCCATGTTGTACCCTATTTCATTGATGAAGGACACATTAGATTGTATAATAAATTTTGCCAATTTCATTAATGATGAATGGACACGTGTTTGTATAAAAAGATTCAATTTTAATTCTCCGACACATTTATTTCCTCCGTGCACTTTTATTTATTCACTTTGGACTTCACGTTCTTTAAGAATTAATAAATGAAGTACTCCCTCCATCCCATATTACTTGGCTTTAAGAATTAATAAACGGAGTACTCCCTTCGTCCCATATTACTTGGCCACATTACTAAATATATATGTCTACTTTTCTATTCTATGTTTTTCTTATGTATAATAAACGTCTAAGGTGGACAAACACAACAACAATAAGTTGTACAAAAAGCAACTGAATTCAGAAGTTGAACATTAATTTTACCTCTTGTGTATTTATTTTTAAGTCTCCACAGGTCCGCAGTGTCTAAATTGTCCTTTCATTTCCTTCATTTGGCATATACTCCCTCTGTCTCAATTTAAGTGCCTACGTTTGACTAGACACAAAATTTAAGAAATAAAGATAGACTTTCAAATCTTGTGGTTCTAAATTAAAAATGTGAATAATATAATAAAATATTCTTTTAAATTTTGTGATTATAAACTTGACATGTAGGATATTTGAATTGTCAACTTACTAAATATAAAAAGAGGCAGGCATAACCAAAATAAGATGATTTTTTTTTATTTCTTATATACATTATCCATATTATTATTTTAAAAGCATGAATATAAATGTTGGTTGACCAAAATAGCCTTCAAATATTGAACAACTTATATACCCTTGTAGTCTAATACTACCATATTTCTAATGGCTAATTTAGTAAACAAAAAAAGTATCACAGTCGAAAATAGAGTTTAAAACAACTACAACTTCTAAATTTTGATTCCTAATCAAATTGATTAAATAGTCTTCAGTATAACATGTTCAAATAAGATCATATCAAACGAGTGGCCTTATTGGCCTGGGAGTATATTTGTGATTGAGGTTGCTTTTGTGTGTTATAATTTTGATTCCAACATAAAAAATGATTATTTAATTATCACACCATACTTTAATAATTGTAGGTGTTATCAGATTACCTTATGTGTTTGGGCTTAAACGATAAAATAAGAGTAAAGAGTCATTAAATTAATGTAGGGTATTTAATTTAGCCAACGAGTAAAGTATATATATATAATAATATTGAAGATTTTATCATTCCTACCATTGGTATATTATATATTTGTATGCTATAGCTATTACTTACTATATATTGAAAATTTGAACGTGTTATTATAAAATTGAGAATGTTAAATTTCTAATAACATCTTTTACCACACTATTAAAATTAGAGTCTGATAACATTTTTGCACCTCATAAAACAACTATAATGTAAGCACAAGTAATATTACCTAACATTTTTTTGTGACAAATTGATGGGGAATAACGTACAGCATATGTTCATAGAGACTAGTATTATATGTAAACGCCTAAAGTGGACGAACACAAAACAATAAGTTGTACAAAAAACAACTGAAATTGTACTCTAAGCATGGACTAATATGTGTATATATTTTACTATCTTACCCCTATCTCTCTCCAATAAATACATTCTGATCAAAATTGACTATTTTCAAGAACATTTATTACTAAGGGTAAGATCGCAAAGATTGAACTAATAAAATCTTTTACCACACTATTAAAATTAGAGTCTGATAACATTTTTGCACCTCATAAAACAACTATAATGTAAGTACAAGTAATATTACTTAACATTTTTTTGTGACAAATTGATGAGGAATAACGTACAGCGTACGTTCGTAGAGACTAGTATTATATGTAAACGCCTAAAGTGGACGACACAAAGAACAATAAGTTGTACAAAAAATAACTGAAATTGTACTCTAAGCAGGGACTAATATGTGTATATATTTTACTATCTTACCCCTATCTCTCTCCAATAAATATATTCTAATCAAAATTGACTATTTTCAAGAACATTACTAAGGGTAAGATGACAAAGATTTAATTAATTTTATCTTGGTTTTGTAAATGAACAAGTAACTCCGTCCCATATTACTTGACCACATTACTAAACTGCTTTTTTATCCCACGTGGACATATGTCATAGTACTGAATATTTATTCTCTCCTCATGTATACACATATGCACTTTAATTTTAATTCTCCGACACATATTTATTTCCTCCGTGCACTTTTACTTGCTCACTTTTGACTTTTCATGTTCACTAAGAATTAATAAATGAAGTACTTCCTTCGTCCCATATTACTTGGCCACATTACTAAAAATATATGTCCAAATTATTTGTTCATTTATAAAACCGAGATAAAATTAATTAAATCTTAATTTTAATTTCTCTGTAAAAAAATCTTTTTATCTATAATTGTTAATATAAAAAATTATAATGTAACTAATTTACCCCTTATTAACATATTTTTTAATTAATTTTATAAAAATATTTTATTAGTTTTGCTTTTTTTAAAATCCAATATAGAAAACAATGGTTCTTATGTTTGGATCTAAACAGTTAGTTAATTGAGATGGATCGGTATACATATAAAATATTAAAGAATTTAAAATAAAAAATCTATAATCAAAATATTAATTTCCCCTCATATTCTTACTAATTTTCTTTTTCACATCGATGAACAACTTTCATTGTGTCCGACTCTTTCCATCTCAAAGACTTAATTCCATCATTTTTTAATTATAACTAACGTGATGGTACATAAAATACATTTTGTATATGTTGCTATATATAATAACAATTATAATATTTTTAAAAGTTATCTACAAAATACAAACCTTAAAAACTGGCTAATTAAAGTGACGGAATTTAAGAAATAAAGATAGACTTTTGAATCTTGTGATTCTAAATTAAAAATGTATATAACATAATAAAATATCTTTGAATCTTGTGATTATAAACTTGACATGTAGGATGTTTGAATTGTCAACTTACTAAATATAAAAAGATGCGGACATAACCAAAATAAGACAAATTTTAACAATAATTGAGAAATTAAAGGGAAAAATAACAGGAAAAGAAACAAAATATGGAGACTCACTACGGAGAATCACGGTATCTTTGCAAAATATACAAACCATAAAGACTAACTAAAAAGAATAACCAAATTAATCATGTTGGGCCCGTGCATCGCACGGGCATAGTTTGCTAGTAATTAAATATATCATGATAACAATTCTCTTGTTTAAATTAAACATTGTTTGTCCATTTTCTTCATAATGTTTATCAGTATTTTAAAACGCAGGGACATGAGGCGAGATGTTTTACTTAACATGGGGCGAGGCGTAAGTCCCTAGGCATGGGCGTAAGCCATATGGATCTTTAAAATTTTAAATTATAATGTAGTAAAAATATGTAAAATAGTATAATAACGTAAAAATTATATTAAAAAATACATTAATAGTTTAAAAAATTAAAAACATTATTAAAAAAACTCATAGAAAACAAAACTTCTAACATGATTTTACAAGTATAAATAATGCAATGGTATAAAAGCTATTATGAGATGCAAATCAACTTTTACATCTTAACTTTGAAACGATGAAATAATCCTAATTTTTTAAAATATATATCTATCATACTATACAACTTACCTCCCGAAAAGAAATCAATAAATTTTATCAATGTTATGATTTAAGCATCACTCCTTCATGAATAAAAACAAAATTACTTTCAAATAGCGAAATAATAAAGTATGACAATTTTGAGACATAGGAAAAAACATGAAGACCCATAATAAGTGAAAATGTAAAATTCAACTATGTATTTTTAGAAAAATGTTAAGTGATATTCACCCTCACGGTGTTCTCAAATAGTAAATATGCAGTACTGCGGCTAATTTGAGTTACTCTCAATTTCTTATTTCTATAGATGAAAAAAAAGTCATTAAGCATCATTTATTTAGTAAAGAATTATGAGGGTTAACAATGTTAATTAAAGAATTTGAAACATAATTGCGTAAAAACTGTTAGGCAGATCCCAAGACTGCCCTTTAGAACACTGATGCTTATTATAGACGTAACTTCTTAACTTTTAAAGAATTTAATAGGTAGAATGATAGGAATAATTTCAAGAATGATTTCTCGATTTTACTTTATTATATCAAAGTCATCAAGTTACCTTTATGATAAGAGTTTACTTAATTTGTATAAGTATCACATAAAGTCATTAAATAATTTTTTATTAATACAAAAAAATGTCTCAGTTGTTCCTCCTATGGGACTTTATGTGCACGTAAGTAAAATTAATAATTTTTAGCTCGACAAACTTAGTGAATTTTGAGATACTCTAATAAAATTAAGTATTCTTTTATTATGAAAAATAATTTAGTAACTTGGTGCAATATAGTGTAAATTGGGTGACCAGCCATGAAATTGTTGAAGAAAGATAGATATATTAATCTTATAAAATTCATTTACATTATTGTTATGTTTTTCAACATTATTTTTCCAAATCCACCCTCAAAATTGGGGGGGGGGGGGGGGGTGCAGAGAATAGACGAAAAAATTAAACTATCCTAAAAGTGAAAAATACTCTGATTAAGAGCCCGTTTGGATTGGCTTATAAGTTGCTGGTTGTTTTCGAAATTTTTTTTTGTGTTTAGGTAAAATTAAAAAGTCATTTTGTGCTTAAAATAAGCCAAAAAAAAAATAATTGGGCCGTTGCTTGGGCCTTATCTAAAGAACATAAGTTCATTCTAAGTCCATCCAAACAGGCTCTAAGTTGTTTGGCTCTAAGTTAAAAATTGATTTATAAATTTATTCATTGAAAGCTGAATAACTAATTTTCTCTTCAATCAAAGTTTGCTTCAAAAGTATTTTTGTACAAAAATATAAATACATATTCTAATAAAAGTAACAAAAAAAATATTGAATAAACAACTAATAGTTCTTCCTTCGAGCACAAGATGTGTGTGGGGTTTTTTAAGGTTTTTTTTTGCGTTGTGGGGGGGGGGGGGGTGTGGCGGAGGAACTAGAAGTGGGGAAGAGATGAAGAGAAAAGGCCAAAATTATTTAGATCAACTTTTGACTCACTAAGTGGATTATCGTCGGAGAATAACATATTTCCACACTTTTTTGTTTTATGTTTGATGTCTAAGGCTACTATTTTCTTGGGTAATTAGACACTTTGTCTCTTTCTTTCTTTCTTTTCTAATTATTACTTTAGGAGTCTTCCTTTGTTCATAATTCGCGTATTTTGAGAAGACATTTTCATAATCTCATACCGAGGACATGACCTTAGATAGAAGGTTGTGTAGGACTCAGATTAGGTTAGAAGGCTAGATTGCTTATCCTTTCATCCTAGTGGTTGTAATTTTGCTCATTCGTTTATTGCCATTTGATTTCTGCTTATATTTGTTGGGCCTTGTACTTTGATTATCTTATTTATCTGCGCGTAGCTAATGCTCCTTTTTTTCCGTATCGTTCTATCATGACTTTCTCGCTTATTCCTCGTTTTCATATTGTTTTTGATATCTTGTCCTTATCGACTTTTGTCTTGTTTTCTCTCTTGAGCCGAGGGTCTTTCGAAACGCCCGCCCTACCTTTCGGCGCGGGTAATGTCGCATACACTCTCACCCTCCCCGCACCCCACATGTTCTACCGCATGTTGTTGTTGTTGTTGTTGTTGTTATTTTCATAATCTCATAAAATAATTTGGACGTGGATACTAAAAAGAGAAGAAGAGGAAAGAGTAGATACATACAAACACAAAAATAAATATGTAGAACTGCCTAGACGAGAAGAAATCCTCATATAAGATATGATCTTCTAAGAATAAGAGCGATGGTGATCGATTATGAAAGACATAGTGGAAATATGAGAACTTTTATTTAAGAAAGGAGTATATTTTGTTGGAAATATCTCTAATTGAAACGTGACTTTGGACTTCTAGCCAACAAATGCAGCATTGAGCTAAGCATCATATGTCGAGACTAAAGCAAGAAAAAAATGATGTAAAATGTGTTATCATTATTAGTCCAATATATTCTCTCGCTTCCCTTTCCTCTTGTCGGTGTGTCTTATTAGAAGGATTGCCATGATGTTTGGTTTGAGCAAATATCAGGTTATTCGTGTCTATCTCAGCCTTAGTCGGAAAATTCTTGTAATTCCTAGAATGCAATATATTTAGATATTTTTTCAATAGATTTAGCTTTTTCACAACCCTCGACATTAAACAACCTGATATCTAGACCTCCCAATCCTTCTTGCACCACTTTTTGAAAATCTGGGTGACTGCTCCAGAAGTTACAATACTTGAAAACTGATCTCTTCCTTGACTGGTTCTGTAGGAAGGACAGTCAAGCTGGATAGTGATTTCTCACTCCCTCTGGCAAGACGACGTTCTCACATAGGGACATATTGTCAATCCAATCTCCATTCGACCGCACCTAATCTATTATCGAGAATATCCTATTGTGCTTTCTTGTTTATCATATGTAATGACTATCAGAACTAGACAAATGAATATAATATTTGCTATCATAATCTGTGAAAAATATTTTTTGTAATGACTCCACCCTTAATTATTATATAGATCAAGCAACTTCATTTTTATATTTATTACTTTAAATCCATGATTGTGCAGTTTTGCAACTAAGTAATGAGCTTTTTAATGCCATTATATATAATAAATAACAAATGATAATAACATAAAAAATAATTTTACAAGTGCAACTTATACATTAAACGTTGTAAAAAGTAAAATGTTGTCACGCCCCGAATCATGGCCTGGCGGTAACACGGCATTCGGTGCCTGCCTGCATGTGACCGAGCGAACCAACTGGCTGGCTGGATCAACATGTGGTATAACTGTAAACTGAATATAAACACAGAACATGTTGATCTACTAAAGAGTCTGGCTGAAACATCATAAATGCGGAAAGTACTGAAAAGTCTGCAAGTATAAACGAGTAGCCGACAAGGCTAACACGTAAAAGCCTTCTAACATGTGATTGATTGGACTATAATCTACGAAGCCTCTAAAGAATACTGAAATGCTAACTGTTAACCGGTTGCTAGGACTGACTGAATGGGCATTATCCCTCTTTTTCAGTCTTTATAGTATTTCAGTTACCAGGACAAGCAGTTCGCGAATAGGGAGGGGTTGTTACGGTTCACTTTTACACGGGTGCATAAAAGCTACTAAGAGGTTATTGGTGCTCTAAATTGAATTTTAATATTTTTAGAGTCACCACCTAATTTATCAAGGGAAATTAGGAAAACCGGGTAAAAGGATTTTTTCAAGCAAGAGAAAAATCCTTTTAGTATTCTGGTGATCCCTTAGGGAAAGTTTTAAGCATCCTAGTATTAAAGATCCGTAGAATACGGTTGACCTACGAGCTCTAATGTGTGATATATTGTGATTATTTGCTAAATGTGTTTATTTATTGCTAAACTTGTCATGCTAATCATAAAATTCAAAACTTCGGCAAAAGAGGGGTTTTGGTTCCAAAAATCCATATAAGTGTTCAACTCACTTTATTGCCGGACTAAGACACACTCAGAATTTCTCCCAAGTAGAGTCAATACTATTTTGGTTCTAATAAAATTAGTTTAGTACTTAAAGGTTTGATAATACATATATAGGAGCATATGGAGTATATCTCCTATTTTTATACATATATATAAATGAAGAATTTTATTTAAGTCCACTCTTTACACATTTTGAAGCTCATATGTCAAACATATTATACACCAATGCCATCTTTCCTTAAAAATGGTCTAAGTAGATTTCTTTTTGATTTTTGTCCCTTGAGTTTTGGGCTTTAGGCCCATTAAGATAGAAAACCTTTGAGTGTTTGTACGGACTTAAAGTCCAAACCAGTTTTATAAAGGGGAAGTCCATTTTAGTATTTTTGAAGAAATATAATTTTTATCTTAAGTTACACAATAACAGACCCAGTTATGAAAATTATATATACAAATTCGTTTGAGCCCAATTCATTTAACAGTTTTTAGTGAAGTCAATCCGTTTCAGTTTTTTTTTTTTTTTTTTTTTTTTTTTGTTTTTTAAAGTCCCAAGTGGGCATAAGGCCCAAAATCTAATTCATCTGTTCCCTATATCAATTTTTTCTCAAAAAAGTGCTGGAGGCCCAAAACATAATTCTACTCCCATTTTCCAAAAATTCTTTCAATTTTTGATCATATTGCCAAACCATTTTATCCTTGAGAAGAATTATTAGATACCGATTTATGCACACATTAGGGATTAAGTGGGTTTAAAAATCATTTGGGCGACTTCCTAGAAATACCAATTACTCTTCTAGTTTCTAACCTCTATGGGGTTCCAATAGTTCATACGGTTGTTTACATATACAATACATATACACATGCAAATAATATATGAATATAAATGTATATGAATATAAATGAAGGAGAAAGGAAAGAGATATAAGCTGGTGGGCCTACCCTAGTCCACCAGTGTCCATTTTTACATATGGATGGGCCTTCAATAATATTAGCTTCCCATCAATGAGGCCCAACAGATTTGATAGAAAGGATGGCCCAACTGGCCCGAGATGAGATCCCATGCAAACAAAGAAGGAAAAAGGAAAAATGGTTAGAGGGTATCTATCCTTAACGATTAAATTAGCAAGAGCTTAAGTAGATACAACACCACATATAAATTGTATGTATGTATATATATACACACACACACATATTTACCAAGTATATGTATTTATACTTCAACCCAGAATGCAAAAGAAAGCCAAAACCGAGAAGAATTTATAAGTCAAAAGCAGCATGCCCAAGGCATAAAGTCGATAAGCAAAACAGGTTTTGTCCACAAACCAAAGGAATAGGCCCAACAAGTAAAGCAGATAAAGGACCAGGCCCAAATTTACACTACAGAAATGCACGAACACAAATCTGAATTCCAAGGGATAGTATACCACACGTATACCAGATATACAAGTCCATATATACCGTAGGTATGCAGAGCTAGTATATACTTGGTATATTCTGGTATACCCTATGTATACCCAGGCTATATTTAAGTTGAACAGGCCTTTAAATGCATGGAAGCCCATCCTTTACCTACTTAGTAACTTGTTAGTATTTAGAGGGATATATAGAGATGTTTTCTAAAGGGATAAAGGGCATGATACAAGACTCATGGATATTCAAACAGTAAGCCTAGATTTTGATCAATCCACACACTCAAACATTAACAGAGAGAAGGTGCACTTTCATAATACCTATTTATGAGACTTAGTTCATTTGACAAACAATTGATTTCTTGTTTTTTCATAATGCAGACATATGCTTACCTCATTTTTTAGGACTGCCATAGTTAGTAGAATGGACTTAATTCTACACTAGTTATAATATCAAGGCCATTTAAAGTTGGCTTGAAACTTACTTTATCCTGTTGGGTACTAAATGATCCAGATAACTCATATCAGATAGCAAACTTACCATTTTTAAATCACAAATTGTGTGGGGGCACTAGTGACCTTCTGTGAGGTTAAAACAAACAAATCTTGTTACCTTAGTTAATCTTATGCCATTTTTATCGACTAGTATTATGTTAGGGGTGGACTTCTATTAAGGGATTCAAATAGACAAACACAATTTGTCACGATGATGTACACAGACCAGTTCTTATACATATTTAGTAAAGGGTAAACCTAGACTGAGCTAGTAATAGACTTATACAACACATTGACATCCATAAAAAGCATATTAACAAGAAAAGCAAATGGGTAAACATGAAGGAGTAAGCAGATCTTCCCAGCCTAGTGTGTAGAAACCAAACCTCAAACATTCACATCTTACTAGCAACATGATTTGATCAAATAAAGGCATCACTAATTTCACTTAGTATTAAACCAGTTTCAGTAGTGAATAAAAAGTATAGATTACACTAAGCCACTGCCCATAAGGCATTTACTAGGTGTCATTAAGCCTGGCAACCGGTTCCAACCGGACCGGACCGGTAACCGGTTAGTAAACCGGCCAGTTTCCGGTTTACCCGTTTCAAACTGGAAACCGGAACCGGACCGGTCCAAAACGTTAGAAAACCCTTTTTTTTTTGTTTTTTGTATAGTGTATATATATATATATATATATTATAGTATTTATTAGTATATTTACATATGTTATATAAGTTTATAAGTAAAGTTTATATATTTATCGACTAACAACATATACATATATATATATATATATATATATATATATATATATATATATATATAACTTAAGTTATATATTAAGTTATATATATATATATAAGTTATATCTTAATATACTTATATATATCAATATACTCGAGAATATACTATATATATATATATATATATATATATATATATATATATATAGTATTTATTAGTATATTGTAGGTATATTTACATATGGTATATAAGTTTATAAGTAAAGTTTATATATTTATCGACTAACAGCATATACGTATATATATATATATATATATATATATTAAGTTATATGCTTAAGTTATACTACATATACCTAAAATATACTAAGAATATACTTATATATATCAATATACTTAGGTTATATAAATTATATATATATATATATATATATATATATATATATATGTGTGTGTGTGTGTGTTTATATGTATATATATGTGTGTTTAAGTTATATGTATTATAACTTAAGTTATTTATAGCTTAAGTTTTTTCTAAGTTTATAAATTCCTATTTTATAAATTAAGTATATTTATATCATAAGTATATTCTTAGTATATTTTAGTTATTTTTCAAGTATATAGCTTTCTAGTTTTTAATTTAAGTAGATGTATATTATAAGTATATTCTTAGTATATTTTAGGTATATTCCTAACTTAATATAAGTAAAAATATGAACACAAGTAAATAGAAGAAAGCTCAATGAGCCACATATTTTATTCATTCATGGATAACATTTATTTGCAAGTTGTAGTTTTTTTTAACTTGCAAATAATACATGAGTTGCAAAAAAATAGTAGAATAATAAAATCAAAAAGTGTCAATCATTTAGCTAATATCCGCCATATCATATTCGGTCATGGAGATATCTTCAAAGTCTTCCATTTGGTCCACTCCACTTGCTATCAAATCTTCAATCTCTTCCTCTTCGCCTTCCACCGCTTCTAAGTTTTGATTTCGTCGCTCCGATCTAATCCAATTGCGAATGCACACTAGTACTTGCAAGCTAAATCCGGATAATGAGTGTCTATGGTCTCCAATTTGTTGTCTTCCTCGGCTAAATGCACTCTCTGAAGCCACGGTTGATATTTGAACCGTAAGGATATCTCGAGCCATTCTTGAAAGTATCGGATGACTTGCCTTGTATCTCTTCCACCATGCTAAGACGTCCAAATCATCTAGTTCCTTGATATCCACATTTTGCTGCATCAAATAAAGGTGATATTCATCAAAGTTTGCATTATAAGAAGGAGTTGAATGTGAATGTAAAACTTTTAAATGCGATAAACCCGACAAGCCTTTTTTGCTACTTTGAAAAGTAGTAGGGCGTGGAGCAACGGGTGTAGCATTTTCTTCCAAATTAGAATAATGACTAAAAACTTTTCTAAACTTGGCATCAATAGCGGGCTCGGCTTCAGTTAAAGATAGTTCAACTTCCTCTTCAACTTCTAAAAATGTATAAATTTGATTAACCAATGCTCTAGTATAAGACATTTTTAAACAAGGATTTAAAAGAGAATCCAATATAAATAAAGTTGGGATGAGAAAAAAATACTTCTTAAATTTTGTTGTCATATTAAAAATAGCCGCTTGATAACCGGATTTATTTTTATACTCTTGTAAAACTGTAGCTATTTCCGCTAAGTAGGCTAAAATTCCGGTTACCGTGGGATAAAATTGTCTAGAAAAAGCAAAAGTTGCATTATAAATTTTTTGTAAGAGTTCAACACATTCCTTAACATCTTCCCAATCGGTAATATTTAACCAATCATCACTATTCGTATTAAAATGGTTGTGAACTTGTTATATGGGAATCCTATAATCATATTCTTGTTGTAACATAATGTAAGTGTAGTTCCACCTGGTGTCAACTTCTACTTGAATTTTCCTAGGTCTAAGGCCATTTTCCACACAAGAATTTTTAAAATCTCTCAGTTTTGCCCTATGAGCATTACAAAAAAGAAACGCAACCGCATTTCTAACTTTTGGAATAGAATCTTTAAAACACTCAAGGCCATCTTTAACAATCAAGTTTAAAATGTGACAATTACATCTCACATGAAAAATATTTTTTAGCGGAGGATTTAATTCCCTTTTTAAAAGACTAATCGCCTTTGTTTTATTAGAAGCATTATCTAAAGCAATACAAAATATTTTTCTATAAATGTTAAAAAATCTCATAATAGTAGGCATTGAATCCGCTAAAATTTTCTATCGTGACGACCTTTCCCTTCATCATATAAAAAAGCTATAATTCTTTTTTGCATCACCCAATTATCATTAACCCAATGACATGTAATAGTAAAAAAATCTAACTTGTTAAGACTAAGACCCAAATCGGCGGTAAGAGAAACATTACAATTTAAAGAATTAAATACATGGCGCAAATAAAATCTATATTTTTCATACAAATCTATAACATCCGCTCTATAAGTACTTCTAGGAATACCCTCAAATAACGGATTATAACAACGTTAAATATAAGTAACAAACCCCAAACCCGAAAGAAAGGAAAATGGTAGAGCATTAAAAGCAACCATTTTAGCTATTTCTACACGCTCTTTTTTCTTGTCATACTTAAATTTTTTACCGGTTCGTGGGTCTATTGTCATTTGAATACCCCCCAAATTTGAACCCGTTTGCTGTCCCCAAACATCCTTATGTTTACCTTTCATATGATTCGTTAGTGTACCCGTTCCACCATCCTTACTAGTTTGTTACTTAAAAATAAATTCTTGTCTACATATATTGCATGTAGCTGTTTGTCTTTCCTTATTCTTAATCATAAATTCCCAGATTTTAGCAGTTAGCTTATGAGTTCTTGGAGGTTTGTCTTGTGTATGTGATTGTGCAGGATCTGTACTCCTATAGAATTTTCGGGGGCTTGTGTTTCATCCTCATCATCATCATCAATTTCATTAAAAGTGTCGGTATAATGTTGTTGCATTGCCTCATGATCTAAAAGTGGATTATTTTCACCAACATTAATACCTAAATTAGGTGTTTCGTTCACAAATGTTTCATTAAACCTACCCCTAACAATACCACTACTACCGGCACCACGTCTAAATCACTTCGTCATTATTAAATAGAATTAATTTAACTCACACTGAAATAAATCACAAGAAAATAAATTGCAACAAATTAAATTGCGTAAATTAAATAGCGAAAAATAAAGATAGAGTTGGAACGAAGGTACCAAATTACCGGGCTAATTCCAACAAAGTGAAGGCGACTAGAATTGCAAATCTACCAAAGCTACTTCGAATTGTTGCAAAATCACCAACTCCACCAACAATATTATAATTGCAAAATTAATAATTGAAACTAGAATAAAACTTTATAATATTTAATTGAGAGAAATTTAAAGTGGCTAATTGTTGCAAAGTAGCTATAATTGAGAGCAATTGAGAGAAAGAGAAGAGTGAATTGGTGTGGATTAAAATTAGAAATGAAGAGGGATTTATATATGGGTGGAGGATGGGTTAAAGTGTTCAAAAAAAAAAAAGTTTTGGTTGGGGGGGGGGGGTGGGGGGTGGGGGACCAAAAGGGGCGTTTGGAGCCGTTGGCAACGGCCATTTTTGCAAAATGGACCGTTGCTCAATGGTCCAGCCCACACTGTTAACGGCTATATTTAATTTTTTTGACCGGTTAACCGGTCCCAAAAAGTCAAAACCGGATCGGTAGGTTTTTAACGGTTAACCGGAACCAGTAAACCGGTTCCACCAGTTTAGGTTTTACTGTTCCGGTTACCGATTTGAACCGGTTAAACCAAACCAGTTGCTAGGCTTAGGTGTCATTAATCAACTAGAAACCACAGTGTCATCTTAACTATACTCATAACTGTTAACAACAAAGAACTAACTAATCACAGACTAAGTATCTATTGATCATAAAACTCTTTCAATTAGGAGATTGCCTCTTTCAATGGGCATACAAGAAGGATTTAACTAAAACAAAAATACCAGAATATTTAACCAATAACCATAAACAATGCCTACTAAACCTATTCATTATTAACAACAATTAACACTCATAGCCATTGCCTATTAACAAGCTCAAACTAACATTATCAGGAAAAACTAAACTAAGCAGCACACAGGGCATATAATAAACTTAAACACAACAACTAACATAGTAGAAAAACAAACTACACACAACTAAAAACTCCAATACCTGC
This sequence comes from Lycium ferocissimum, assembly GCF_029784015.1. NCBI lineage: Eukaryota > Viridiplantae > Streptophyta > Magnoliopsida > Solanales > Solanaceae > Lycium > Lycium ferocissimum. Next base: position 12,117,266 of record NC_081348.1, read on the forward strand.
CTGTCACTATGCCAAAAATGGTGATGATGACGAGGAATAGCCTGGCGGCGCTAGGGTTTTTCTCTCTTATTTGAGAGGAAACCTTAAGGTTCGTTTGGTGAAAAATGAAAGGGAGAATGGGGGTTCATCCCCCTTTAAGGACGAAGTGGGCCTGGTCGGTCCATATGTGGACTGGGCCTTGCCAATTAAAAAGGAGGGGGAATTTAAATTCTTGTATACATGATATACACATGAATACGTGCATATGCATGTATATATGTGTATACGTGTGTATACCCAGGGGTAGAAATCACAAATTCTTAATAAAATGACCACACTTGCAAATGTCTATTAATTAGACACTTCAATTATAACCCAAAACTTGACTACTTAACCGAGTTAATTAAATTAGGGGCATGATTATTTATACAAAAGCCTTAAATTGCAATTATGGCCTTAATTGACTTAAACCATGAAATTAGTCATTTCAATTATGACCACATTTAATCTAATCAACCAATTTAAAACTAATTTTGCACAAATAGCCTTAATTGATTTAAACCATGAAATTGGCTATTTCAATCATGGCCATAATTAACTAACAATTGATTATTTCAATTGCAGCTACAATTAATCACATAGCAAACTATTTTCAGATAAATTAATTCAAAAATTGCAAAATGCAAATTGGTTATGCAAAGTTAAGAATTGAGGGGTAAAATGATCAATTCACTTAATTAATCAGACTTCTTGAGTTAAACGGAGTAAAATGTTTACTAATTGATTTTTACGGAAATTTTAAATAAATAATTGTTTTATATTATCTTCTTGATTAAATTTAGCAAATACAACAACAACAACAACATACCCAGTGAGTCCCACGATGTGTGGTCTGAGGAGGGTAGATTGTACGCAGACCTTACCCCTACCTTAGGTAGGGAGGTAAGCTTCCGGAAGCCTCGGCTCCCGGAAAAAGCATAGGAAAGGTTAGATACAGGTAAACAATTCAAAGCAATTATGAAAATGAAAACAACGAAAATAAATAAGCTATGATAAACTATTCTGTGCAAACAGATACTCGCAGAAATCAAGGGGTAAGAAACTAAAGATCAATGCAACTACTGGCAAGAAAGGATTAACGCGACTACCTACTAGCCTTCTACCCTGATCTGAGTCCTCCATACTCTCCTATCTAAGGTCATGTCCTCGGTAAGCTGAAGATGCGCCATGTCCTGTCTAATCACTTCTCCCCAATACTTCTTCGGCCTACCTCTACCTCTTCTGAAACCGTCCATAGCCAACCTCTCGCACCTCCACAGTGGGGCATTTGTGTCTCTCTGCATCGCATGCCCAAACCATCTCAACCTCGCTTCTCGCATCTTGTCCTCCACCGAGGCTACTCCCACCTTGTCTCGGATAACTTCATTCCTAATCCTATCGCTCCTAGTGTTCCCACACATCCATCGCAAAGATTCTCATTTTCGCCACTTTCATCTTCTGAACGTGAGACTTCTTGACTGGCCAACACTCCGCCCCATACAACATAGTCAGCCTAATCACCACTTTGTAGAACTTACCTTTGAGTTTTGGTGGCACCTTCTTGTCGCACAACACTCCGGAGGCAAGCCTCCATTTCATCCACCCTGCACCAATGCGGTGTGTGACGTCATCATCAATCTCCCCATTTCCTTGTATAATAGACCTAAGATACTTGAAACTATCTATCGTCTGTATGACCTGAGTGCCAAGCTTCACTTCCACGTCAGCCTCAAGCACTATATCGCTGAACTTGCACTCCAAAATATGTATATTAACTATAAAAATATGTAAATTAATTTATAAATGATTCATAATATTACTGAAGTTATTTTGCCAAATGAAATTGCAAAATATTGTCTGAACAGTTTCATAAAAATCATTTTGACTTGTAAAAAAACATACACATTTTGCTCTGTTTGACATCCAAGGACTCTGAGCAATTAAAATAAATTATGGGAGGTCAAAAATTAGGTGTCAGCGGGGGTGTGTTAGGGAATGAACCCCAAGCTTAAATATATGTTAAAACGCGAAAATATGAGGTTTTGACCCGAAAACCCAGCCCATCTGTATTGAGCCAGCATCGCACGTCTAACGCGGGACCCTCTGCAGACTTTTGGTTAGATAGCATGATTTCCCACACCGGGCCGGCAATGCGGGGCCAATGCACGAGCTCCCCACGCGCAACGCGTGTCCAATGCGGGTGGCCCATGTTGGCTTCTGCGCAGTGTTTGGTGACATGGGCATAACTTCTTGTACAGAGCTCCGTTCGGGCTCCACAATATACCGTTGGAAAGGTATTTCAAAGGGATACAACTTCATGTTTCAAGTTTTCTCAACTTCTCAATGGATTTTCACAAAATGGAATGGAAGGCAGACCTGCTATGAACTTAGCCGATTCTATCAAATCTTAAGCACCTCACTATTCGTCTTGATTTCAAGACAACTATTTCCACCCAAACATATCCCGATAGTACTTCACATGTCTAAAATTTTACATTAATACTCATTTGATACATCCACCCTATTCCAAATTTACGGAGCATTACATTGACGCACGACTAACGCGCTTGGCCTGCTGCTCTGAATGTTTTTGTGACGATCATAACTTCTTGCTCCGATCTCTGTTTGGCGATCTTTATATGGATGGAAAGGTAGCACTTTTTCAAATTCCTAACTAATCAAGGGGTTATTATTGCTCAAAGTAGGCCCCTCGGCCACTTTTGCAAAAACGTGAAACCTTCTAAAGTTCGTTTAACTCTCTAAATACGAGTCGTAACTTAGTCTGAGGACCCGAGATGTTACAAATGTATAACATTAACTACTTACTTAAGTATAAGTTGAGCTAATTGAACTGCCTTGATTTATATAGTTTTCAATTTGCATAACGTTGCTTGATAAGTTTCTTTGCTTGAGCTCTCGTTTGTTTTCAATTATTTTCTATTGTTCTCCTATTTATATAAGGCTCACTTGGTTATTTTCGAAAATAAATAGTAAGAAGGAATCTACTACAATGAATCTTTTGCTCCGGTTGCTAAGGTGGTACTTGTTCGGGTATTTTTGGCTATTGCATCTGCTCGAAATTGGGAATTGCATCATATGGATTTTCATAATGGCTTTTTGCACGGAGATCTCCAGTAGGAAGTCTATATGAAATTACCATCGGGATTCCATGTCTCCAGTTCGGGGAAGGTCTGTCGTCTCCGAAAATCTCTATATGGATTAAAACAAGCTTCACGGTGTTGGTTTGCTAAGTTATCAAGAATTTTGCTAAAGTAGGGGTTCAAAAAGTCGTACTCTGATCACTTTCTCTTTACTATGCACCATGATGGTGTACATCTCAATGTTTTAGTTTATGTTGATGACTTGATGATTTTCGGAAACAAGCATAGTGTCATTGAACGGTTCAAAGACTACATCCGCAAGTATTTCCACATGAAGGATTTGGGATCCTTGAAGTATTTTTTGGAAGTTGAGGTTGCCGGGGGTCGTACCGGGATTTTCCTGTGTCAACGGAAGTATGTCTTAGACATTATTTCTGAGACCGAATTGTTAGGAGCTAAACTCATCAGCACTCCAATGAAACAAAATCATAATTTGGCACTTGCTGGTGGAGCCAATTTGGGAGATCCGAAACCATACCGTCGATTGGTCGGAAGACTGATATATCTATATTTTACCCGACCAGAGTTGTTATTACGTGCATGTTTTGTTTCAATTTATGCAGCAACCGAAGAAAGCACACTGAGATGTGACTCTCTGGGTGGTGCGTAACTTGAAGAAAACTCGGGACAAGGAATAGTGATGAGAAAGGATTGTGATCTCAGTTTGTACGATGGTGTGATTCAGACTGGACAGGTTGACCAATGACTCGAAAATCCCTTGCGGGGTGGTTTATCTCACTCGTGTCTTTGAAGACCAACAAGCAATGTCTCCCGCTCTTCAGCACAGGCAGAATACCGATCGATGGCATTGACAGATTGTGAATTGAAATGGTTGAAAGGAATTTTGCGTAGTTTGGAGTCGAACATAAGAATCGGGTTAATATGTATTGTAATATTCAAGCGGCATTATATATTGTCTGAAATTCGATGTTTCACAAAGGGACCAAACATATTAAAGTAAACTATCACTATGTCTGAGATGAGCTCCAGTTTAGTACTATATCCCCCAACTATGTGCCAACCGTGGGCAGTTGGCTAATGTGTTTACGAAGGCATTGGGAAAGTTGCATTATGAATATTTACTCGGAAAGTTGGGAACTCGGGACCCTCGTGCTCCAACTTGAGGAGGGTATTATGATCGGACGGTCAGGTCGGTGCGAGAAAACCCTAAACTCTATTCTAAGTGTAATATTCTAATTAAAGTACAATTGTAAAAGTGATAGTATAGGATTTGTAGTCCTGTTATAGAGTTATCTTGTTAATATAGGGTTTAAGGAGGTGACTAACTTGTATATAAGGAGGTCATTATTAGAATACAGAGGCAGAAAATTCTCCCAAAACATTCTTGTTTCTTTACTGCTTTCATGCCACATTGATTTTAGCAATCCTGGATGAAACTATACATATACTATGTGATTTAATTTGGAATCCTGAACTCTAGGCATAAACATTTTAAGTTGAGACATTTATGCCTAACTCAGAAGTAGGTCTATGGCATTATTTTCATTGTTGTAACGAGCCCTTTGGTCGTTATTGAACTTTTGAACCATTTACCCTCGTTGACCTTTCCCTGAGCCTTGTTAGTATGATTTAGACCCATAGAGATGGGTGGCATGATTTTTGAGGTAATCGGGCTAGTTTTATGATAACTTATGAGAAATAGAACCTTTAAGTGAAAAATAGTTGATCGATAGTTGACTGTTGGGTAAACGGACCTTTTTCGAAATTCTGTCGATTCCATGAGGTTCGGAGGGTAGATTATGACTTGGTGAGATATTCAGTCCGGTTGCCAAGGCACTCGGGACCGATTTGGATTATTGGTTGGAAAGTTGATTTTTGGCCATTAGGTGTTGACTCGGTCAAATAGACCTCCGTTGGAAATTTTGAGACCACGAATGAGCCTGTAGCGTGTTTTTATGTATGTTTACATGTCTGGTTTGCATCTGGAAGGTCTCGGGTGATTGTCAGGTTTGGAAGAAATTGGTGAAAAACCAGCAAATTGCTGGTGCCTGATGTTTTGCCCCAGCGAGACATCGTGTACCACAAAAGAGACCCGTCTAGGCGAGACCTGGTCCACTGGATTGGGATCGAGGTATTCTTTGGGAATCCGCTCCTGCGGACTGTATTCCGCTGGAGCGGATGCGCAATGACGGAAGTATTTAATGCTAAGTTAAACCCTTCATTTCCCATGCCCAAAATTATTCTCCTAAGTGTTTTTAAGGCGATTTGAACTGCTTCTTAGGGCCTTCTTCTTTGGCTAAGTCTCTCTAACCTTTCTTCCCTTTATTTACCTTCCCTAAGCTTGAATCAATAGTAGAAAATCTATAGAGTTAAAGGAAGAAGATGAGTTTTGACCTATACCTTGTTATTTGAATTTTAGTCTTCCAATATGAGATTAATTGATGGATTTGACTAATCTAAGCATGGAATTTCATGAATTAGTAATAGGCTTGAATCTTCCATTCTAGTGAGAAATTGAAATATCGAAAGTTAGGGTTTATACCCAAATTGGGGGTTTTGCCTTGAATGATGAAATTGACCAATGCTTGAGCTAATTTATCAATTGGAGAGTAGAATTGAGCTTCTAAAATGTTGGGTTACCAATTTCATCTTTGAAATATCCGTTTTACCCTTGTGGGCCCGTTTTTCCTCTTTTACCTAGTTAATTTTGAATCAAACCAATGTATAGCAATATGGGTGCCACTTTTTCTTGTTTCTAACTTATAATTCGATAATGGCTAGACTTTGAGTATTTGGAGGGTCTTCAGAAAGGCAAGGCTCAGATCTGATTGTTCATGGCTCCAGCTCGGTAGCGAGGTAGGTTATGGCTTACCTTTATGTTAGACTCTAGTTAGCAAAACATATTTATAAGTTAGTTATTGACGAAGAAAGGATGTTGAGCCTTTGGGTATGAAATTGGGATGGATATTCTTAGGTTGGTATTGTTGATGACTTGTAGGCTTGTCACCTCGTTTATTGTGATTTAGCTTGTTGCCATGTGTGTGTGTTGGGCTTGTTGCTTAATTGCTATGTTGTGGTTGCAATACGTTCATCTCTGACTTACATGTTCATTTATTATTGATAAAGGAAGAACTGGATTCAGTACTGAAATTGTGATATGTGCTCATGTAGAGGCACGAATGAGATTGGATTATGATTTACACTTGAGATTCATATCATGCATATCATTCAAACACGTTCTACATGATTCATTGATATGAACTGTGATTTGATATTAATAATGATAAGAGGGAAAGTGAAACATCCGAGGCTTCATATTATGGTGTTTGCTACATACATATTTCATATGACATCTCCTACATATATATTAATTGGTGTTAACTATGTGGTCCGAAAGAAAATTGTTCCTGACGTGGAATTGAACAGATTTGGGAATAACCTGGTATTGGTAATTGATTTACGGATGTTGTTATGTTTATTCACTCTCTTAATTATTGTTGAATTTGACATTCATGCATGCGCTTCATCCTGCATTTCTCATGATACTGTGATGTGGTTCCTATGGAGCAAGTGAAGGAAGAAAGTCATCTTGTGGCTGTGTGCGGAGTGAATTTAGGCACATTGATATAGTAGCCATCTCTGGGTTGTGTAAGGAATGGCTGGTGTTGTGAAAGTCATCTTTGGGTTGTGTGTAGAGTGACTGGTACATAGACTTCGCGGGTCCCTCGTGGGTCATGACTATCGAGACGTGAAGGTTTTCGTCCGTAGCATGTGTGTACGGTATGAGACAGTTGGCCAGTGCATTGCATTGCATCGCACATGCATTCATATTACATCCACTCATATCTCTGATTCTGGTTGTTCCATTTATTGTATTGCATGGTGCGTTTCAGTATTGATTCCTTGGTTGATGATTCATTTGAGATGCTACTTGCTTGTTAATCACTTACCTAGACACTTGATGGATTCAAGGACTAGAGGTTTCCGCCTAGGCTATGACTGTAGACTACTGAGATCTGGTGTGGTTCACATTACTGCAAGTCTTACGTGGATGTGCTTAGTGACTTTATTTGACTGCTTATATGCCTATCTTTCAGTTTCTTTCTTTTGTATATGTTATCTAATTGTTGTCGGTCTATGATGCCAACCTGTACTTCTTGTTTGTACTGATGCTACCTTGCTGTATTCTTTTCTGAGTTTAGAGTTTGTACAGATTCCACTACAGGCCTTCGTGGGTGAGTTCCTGAGGCAGTCAATTGGAGTGTCCCGGGTTAGCATCTGACCAGTCCCCCGCCCGGAGACTCCTCTATCTTCCATCTTTACTTATTTCCATTTAGACAGACATTTGCACTTTTTGGACTTGTATTTCTAGACATTTTACGCGGGTGCTCTTGTATGATTCAGATCAGATCAGGGGGTTGTATTCAGATTCCGCACTTATATCTATCTATGATTTAGATTTCTATTGCTTTTATTTATTATATTTATTATTTTGATAAATAATTAAGGGATGGGTTCGCCTACCAAGTGAGAAAGGATAAGTGCTCGCACGACTAGTGATTTGGGTCGTGACAATTGTGCATCCCCTTAGACAAAGTTGTTGCTTCATGTTCTCCGATATGCACAGTGCATATGATTTTTTTACATGTCTATTACTTTTTAATTTTGCATTTATTTACTGTTGTTCTTTATTTTAGAAGGAGATATTGGATAAACCAAGGCCTAATACATAGACAGCCCCTTAAACTTGTCGTTATTTTCTATTTCGACACCTCAACTGAGGCTTGTTCCTATTAGACACTCTAACTTCAGTTAATATGTACCTATTAAACCGCTCATGAGTAACCAATACAAACAATATATTGGTGAACTTCACACATCCTGACATGGCAAAAGTAACGAATGAAAAAAATGCCACTTAGCCTTTGAGAGAAATAAATAAATAAACAAAATTGTTCTCACCCCTGCCATAGCCCCATCACCATTTTCCAAAGAATTCTCAATGTTCTTGATCTGTGACAATAAATCTTCTTTGTACAGAAAATACATCAAGTAAGCAACCAAAAACAAATAAAATTTGTGAAAGATCCCCTAGATATATATGTTGAGATTAAAGGATAAAAAAAAATGAGTAGCATCTCTATTGATCTTTAGCTTTTACAGCGATGTGCCACCATCTCCCCATGTAAACCAAAAAGCTATAGCAGTAAAACTAAGTCAATCCCATTGTAATTCCCTTAGCTTTTAAAGGCATGATTTTATCATTATATACATTCTTAAATGAAAAAGGACTTTGTTATTATGTAAGAAAATGATTTTAGAAATTTTGTGCTTCAAATCTATGAACAATGGTTGAAAATGAGTGGAAGGTGAGAGAAACGGTGGTGTTAGCGAGACAGTGAAGGAGACAAGCGAGTTCGGTGGCAAAGGGGAATGTTGAAATTGACGTGAAACTGGTGGTAGTCAATTTTCGCTAGAGGGTTTGCTAGTATCGGTGTCGTTTTCCAGTGAGACCCTGTTTGGTATTTGAAGAAAAATAGAGGTCGGATATTATTTTAGGGCGGAAGGAAGGATAGTCTAGACAGTGGTTGGAGAATGGTGTAATAGTTCGCTTCTTACGCGGTGTTAAGGCATAAAAGGCTACTACGAATTTGTTGGTGCTCTTTTGGATTTTGTTTTGAAAAAGAGTAGCCACCTAATTTTTAGGAAATTAGGAAAACCAGTAGTGAAGGGTTTACTCAAATACCATGAAAAAACCTTCGTAATCAAATTAATGGATGAACTTTGTTCTATTTGGTGTTAGGAAGCTTCCTTTCACATTTGGGTTTGTTTGGATTAGATTTGAGCAAGTTGGTGTGATTTTTTTTTCAACTCCTAATGAAGATGATGATGATGATAATGTTGATGAAGATGAAGGAGAATTGGGTATGGGTTTTCAGATCCTTAATAAAAATGGAGTATGGAAAATTGAGAGATTTTTTTTTTTTTTTTTTGAAGAAGAAGAGTAGATGGATGGAGGAAGGGGGAAATTAATAAAAAATGGGGCAAAATTAAACACGTGGCACGTGGGCCGGCGCGTGTGGACAACCGCCATTTAATATTTGGGGGTTGGCGATTGATTTGCCACATCAATGAAAAAGGGGGCATTTTGATACCGAAAAAATTTGTTCAGGGGGGTAATAGGACCCCCGCAAATGTTAGGTGTGTAGTTGGGATTTTGGTCAAACGTTGGGGGGTATTTTGAGTATTATCTCAATTTTTTACCTCATTAAACCAATTGAAATATACATTTTTTTTTTAGAAAATTGACATGTATATACCACTCCAAAAAACTATCAATACGATTTTAGTCAAAGACTAGGCTTCACAATCAAAGCCTAAAACAATTCACAATAGATAGCAATCTTACCAAACAAACTAAAAAATGGAATGCAATCCTAATATCACACTTGTCTCCTTTCGAAATTCATATTCGTCCCAAAACAAAAACAAAAAAAAAAAAAAAAAAAAAAAAAAATAGCAAACATTAACCAAATATGCAATATCACAAGTTAGACTTTCATGGCAATAACTTGTATATTATCGTATCGTATATATCTGAGTGTACCTATGTATATCACTATTACAATCATAATAGACAAACACCTGCGACATGTATACAGGGGAGGACCCACATGGTCTCAAGTGGATTCATATGAACCCACTTGTCAAAAAATTACAGTGTATATATATGTATATTTATTCAGTTTTTGAAAAAATAGAATGATATATTTAATATTTGACTCCACTGTAACCAACTGCAATGCTCAGCGCAGTGGCAAGTGGGTTCAAAAGTTTCTGAATGGTCGCGAGTTCAAAACCCATCTACGACAAATCAGCGATCTGTTTTTTCTTTTAGTCATTTAAAATTAAAATTTCACCACACAAGTAATATTATAAGTCATTACCTACTTACCACAATTATTTGTTTTCTAATTTGGGTCGTTTCCCACTGTCCGACTATAATCATCACCTATTATTTTATTATTATTATTGTTATTGTTGCTATTATTAATATTATTATTATTATTATTTTTTATTATTAATATTATATTTATTATTATTGTTATTATTATTATTATTATTATTATTATTATTTTATTATGCTGCAAGCACTTAATGTTATAATTATTAATGTTATTATAATCGCCGTCTTAATATTATTACTATTGTTATTATTATTATTATTATTGCTATTATTTTTTCATCATACTGCGAGCACCTAATATTATAATCGCGATAGTCGCTTTTAACATTTTTCTTTTACCGTCTTATGTAAAACGCATCACATTTATTTTATACAATTGGACAATAGGATTTACTTACTTTCAAACCTCATTTATTACTTACTTATATTTTATTGAATTACACCTTATTAATTCTAATGGCTCAATTATTATTAATATCACATATACATATATGTTCCTTATTTACCACTATGTTAATTCAGCCAAAAGAAAAATTGAGGCCCAATCTGTGTAAAATCAGCCCACATTTATTCATTTCAGCCGAGCCCGACTCCATTATATCCGACCCGGCCCACTTCCTTCCTCTTTAGTCATTAGGTTTTTCATTTTCATTTTTTCTGAGCAGCCACGATCACTGTCGTCTTCCTCCATTTCCTTTTCCACGAAAGCTTCTTCCTTTCCATCAAACTTAGCAGATTTGTCTCGCCATTTCGGGCAAATTTTGTGCTTTTTTCCGCATCCTTCATCTCGTGACTGTAACGTCTTTTTCTCCCCTGTGTTCAACGATTTTTAGTCAACGCAAAGGGCCAAAAACAACTTTGATTTTCTGAGAAAAAATCGACTTTTCAGAACTGAGACTTGATTTCAAACAGCTCTTTGATCTTCGTTTGGAGCCAAAATGGAGTTTGAAATTCGAGAAACCCTACTCCTATTCTATAAATACCGAGTTTCGAAACCATTTGAGAGGAGGTTTTTTTATGGTTGAACGGCGACAAGCGGATCCCTAAAAAAAAGGGGGCTTTTTCCGCTCCTCTCCTCGGTCGACTTCAAAATCTTCTATTAATCTTCAAATATTAATTTCAAAACCGTCTTCGCTTTAGGTCTCTGCCCACATTCAGCTGTGGAGGAGATTCATTCGGTTCTAGTTGTGTCACCTTGTTTTGAATTCGAGCTTGAAGTGGTTAGAATCCGAAGATCCTGCACTCAGCTCACTGCACCCGGAGCAGGTAATTTTCCTCCATATCTTAGTTCGTGTTTTCATTCAACTTTGTGTTAAGTCATGTTTGGTGTGTCGAGTATTTGCCCTGTTTTGTTTATTTAGATCAGTTTAAAGTAATGAAGCGTTTAGATGGTTAGGAAGAACATGATATGTGCACTATTCGATATGGTTTTAGTTTAAGCTTGAAGAACTAACAGTGCCCCATGTTGATCCATCTGCTGAATATAGTGTAATTTCTGATGTATTTCGTGGTGATTAGTCAGATTAAGGATAAAAACAAAATCTGATTTGTAAACCAGTCTATGATTAGGCATTAAGAATATTACTTATAGCTGTTCGCCTTTGTTGGGTTCAATCTTATACGGTCGTGTCTAAGTTTGTTTGTTCCTTGTTTATCCTAAGTTTGATGGTCAGAATGCTATCGCTGGTTTTCTTTCCTCTGGTGTCATGTTTTCTTCAATGTTGGCGCTACTAATCATTCTTCCTGTAGGTGTTTAGTTTCTGTTTTGCCCTGGTTTGTTGTTGTAATTAATTTGTTGCGTGCTTTAGTGGTCGATTAGTTAATGGTAGCTTAAGCATGATTAATATGTATTTAGTTGTTGTTTCATTTGGTTCTCTGTGAATAATTGCTAAGCATGATTAATGTGTGTTTCAAGGTTTAGTTAGGTTCTGACCAGTCCTATTTCCTCAACGCTTTAAGTTCAAAGTTAGAGGATCAAATGTTCAACAACATTCCAATCCTTCTCTTTCTCCTTGGTTAAGCAGTTGTCTCGTTAGCATCCCTTAGACACTTGTTTCCTATTGATTATGTGAATGATTCTTGCTTCGTTTCATTTCCCTTCAGTTAGTCCAAAATTAGTAGTTCGTTTGGTCTGAATATATATTGTTTTTGAAATAGTCAAGCAGCTTCATATCCTATTTAAGTCAGTCCTTTAAATTTTTATGGAGTATTTCAACTCGTCAACAGCATTCCCCCATTATAATAGTAGTTTGGATTAAATAACATTTCCCTATGTCAACTTGGGTATTAGCAACTACTCAGTTATTCCAAAACAGCAGCTGACCAAGATTTTGTTTAGCTAAATTGCTTCTTGTATAAAATACCTACTGTTTCAGTTGTATCTAAAAGTGGATCTCTTTTCTCTTTCAAACAAACTGCAATCTGTTACCATCATGTTTTTGTTTTCCTTTTGCTGGTTTAATTCTGCCCTGCTATTTATAGTACTTGATCACATGTTCCTTGTTTGGTTAGGATTGTCCTATTTAGTAAAAATGTTCGATTTACTGCCTCTGTTCAGCCTGCTTAATGTGAACTTTAGCTTCTTTGCCTCATATAAGATCAATTCTATCATGCTTAGTCTATAGCTGCTTAAACTCTCGTTTCTAGGTTTGGTTTGGTGCATCCGGTTTAATTATAGTGTTCAGTTGTTCAATGGTCTAGTTTGTGTCTTGTTTGCTGTGTGGTTCAGCCATATGTCGGCTTGTTTAGCTTGTTATTACTGGATCTTATGAATATCAAATTTACATTCAACCTCTCATGTTCTACTAATGGGAAAGAAGGGGTATATTACATAATAATTTAATTAAAGGGAAGAGATCACTGATGATATAGGTTCATGTTCATAATCAGAAGTGCAAGCCGTGTAGTTTCAGAACCAATTTGATTAGCTCAAGAACCAGAAGATGATTAAGATAAGTCAAAGTGATTAGATTAGGAGGCTGGAGCTTATGGAATCCTCTAAAAGACTTAAAACAGTTAGGGACCTGCATATATATCATGTATACTGTGGGAATTGGCTCTGTATATCGTCATTTAATCGCATTTGGGGTAAAAGTTTTGAACATTTAAAGACCTGATACATCCTTTATGTTGTTGACTCTCTGAGTAATTGGTTAAGATTGACATATTTCACTATGCAATGAATGTCTCGTCCATGTATATCATTAGCGTGGACTTGTTGCGTCTGTTGGGCTTCGGATCTGTTCTTGCATTTTAAATGCTAGGCCTCCTCTTATATGCCAAATGTGCTGCGTCTTTGGGTTGAATGCTCCCGATTTTGTTAGGCAACCCATATGGGCCTTGGATTTTTCTTGTGTTATTTTGGGCCTTAACTGTGTCTTTAAATGCCATGCTGTCGTTTATTAATGGGTCTTTGACATATATATACATCTTAAGGAGAAATATTTACGAAACGTGACGATAGTTTTATATTTACAAAACATAACATTACAAATCCTATACAAAACATGCTTTATATTTAAAAAAAAATATATTTTTTTTTAAATTATTTTTTATTTTTTAAAAAAATATTTTTTTTAAATTTATTTTTATTTTTTAAAAAAATTAATATTTTTTTTTTTTTGCTCAAAAACTTATGTATGAAAGTTGTATGAAATGTGTATATCTCGCTCAAGACTTAAAAAGTTTGCTCAAAATTTAGTGTATGAAAAATGTATGAAATGTGTATATCTCGTTCAAGGCTTAAAAAATCCGCTCAAAATTGTGTGTATGAAAACAATATGAAATTTGTATCTTGCTCATGTCTTAAAATTTCGCTCACATTTTCATGTATAAAGTTCATGTTAGATTTACGAAAATTAATACAACTACAACAACGTTGTATATAACTTTGATACAACATTCAAGACTTAAAATAATCGCTCAAATTTTTGTGTATGAAATGTGTATATCTTGCTCAAGGCTTAAAAAGTTCGCTCAAATTTTATGTATGAAGAACGTATGAAATGTGTATATCTTGATCAAGGCTTAAACATTATGCTTAAAATTTTATGCATGAGAATGGTATGAAATGTGTATATCTTCCTCAAGACTTAGAATTTCATTCACATTGTTTGTATATAAATTTCATATTAGGTTTACTGAAAATTAATACAACTACAACAACATTGTAACAATTTTCATACAATATTCAAGGCTTAAAGTTTTCGCTCAAAATTTTGTATATGAAAATTATATTAAAAATTTTGCTCACACATACACATTTCATACAACTTTCATACACGAAATATGAGGTAATTTTTTAAGCCATTGAGCAAAAAAAAAAAAAATTAATATTTAAAAAAAATATATAAAAATTATTTTTTTAAAAAATAAAATTATTTTTTAAAAAAAAAATATTTTTTTATAAAAAATATATATATTACGGAAAAAAAATAAAAAAACGAAAAATATATGAAAATCCGTCATGTTTTGTAATATATCGTTATGTTTTGTAAATAAGGAAAACTATCGTTACGTTTCGTAAATATTTCTCCTTAACATGTATATATACGTAGTTTTCCCTTTATTAATTTACTTGTTCAACTTGTGTGCTTGCTTAGGTCAAATATAAATTGTTTATGCCTTAATACAGATGCTTAGACATATACTAATCCTTTTCCTTTTCATTCATTTTTATGTATGACCACCGCGTGCAAGTCCGAGGGACTCGTCTCCTCCCGCATTCAATGTTGGGTTAAAGCCCAACGAAACACCTTTATCGAGTCAGCTCCTCATCAGTCCATCCGCAACAACATATAAATTATTATTGGGCCAAAGCCCAACAGCAGCCCAGATTGCCGCCGTCTTGAAATGGGCTGAGCCTATTAAACTTACTTGCTCCTTATTTTATCGTTTTGCATTTAATTTGTATCATATAACTAACTCTTTGTTTGTTTTTGTTGATTTAGATGAACCCTAATGAATTAGTAGGTTTAATTTCAATAGTGGGTAGTTAGGTTAAGGAAGACTAAAAATTTAATTCCTTAAGTTTTATTCTCTTCTTTTCATGTTTAAAATTATTTATAATGTCTAATATTTATTTTATTGGGAATAATTGATTTACAAAATAGCATGACTATATATTTAAGTAAAGGGAATCATATTTTATTCTTACTATCATATACATTTCAAAACGTCACTAATACGCAAATATAAACTTAAGTATATTTTATAAACATTGATTTCAAGATTCATCTAATTATACATATTTTAGCCAAATTGTTAAGTAAATTAGTAAAAAAGAAAAGAAAACTCATCATATTTTGCATTCTATTTATAAAATAAGTCTAGATTTTCTACACCACTATACCCACATAATTAAATTTATCCTGAAGTTAAATTGGCTAGATCTTTTTCTTAAAAAGCTTCTATTTATATATGAATCATTTGTTTTGCAAGTTTCATTTTCAAAATAACATTATTATGTAAAGTTTAGCAATATTTATAGCTTACTTTAAAATAACATTCGAAGTCTCTTTTTTGTGCAAATCTTGTTTTAAAATGGTATTTTTACTTAAAGTCTTAGCATATTTTTAAATCTTATTTTAAACAACGTTATTATATTTTCTTTAAAACCTTAGCTATTTTCTTAAAATTCAGGCACCTTATTTAACCTTAATTAATTAACCTAAGTTTGACCGGTAAACCGTAGTTAACGGATCCTAGAGGATGCCTAACCCTTACCTAGAATTGAAAATTAAGCAGACCGTTAACGGAGGTTTAGTTAACTTTACCTTAGTTAATAATTAGGTGCCCTAATTCACCTTAAAATCAATTAGGTGGCAACTCTTAAAATAAAGAACATAGAGAATCTCCAATATGTTGTCTTTCAATCTTTTGGCCTCAAATGGATAACAAGCACAGCGAAGATTCGTCCCTACTCCCTTTTCCCTTTTTTTTTTTTTTTTTTCAATTTCTAATATAATAGAATTAAAATACAAAAGGACCCAAATCCCAATCTAAAAGGGCAATGAAAAGTGAAATCCCCAATCTCAAACTCCCCACTCGTCTCTCTCAAGTCTCGGTGGAAGCAAATTTCATCATCAAGTTCGGCTCTTGCATCAACACAACACCAAGCATCGATCAAGTTCTTTCCTTTTGTCCTTTACTCGTACTTCATATAAATAAAAATTATCATGTGAGTCGTTTTTTGATTTCTTCACTTGAGAAAAACCCTACCACTTAAAATTGAAGAAAATTGATTTTGGGATTTTGGATGCTAAATATAAGCATGTAATGGAAGGAATAGGTAGAATGAAAACAAAGTTTTCATAATAAAATAGTTCTCAAGCATGATGCCATTTTTTCTACAGTTACAATAAAACTCTATAATAGAATAGAAGAGTTAATGATAATGAACCTTTGTCCTATGTCTTAGCTTTTTGTTGCTGCCTCTCTATTCTATTATATTATTGTTCTAACTTCTAATTAGAAATTTAATTTGTAATCCAGTTTCAAAGTCCAATGAAGAGATATTTCTCTACGGTATCGTCCAAGTTTCCACAACCAAGTTCATCCGCTCAAAATGTTCCTCGTGTGGAAGAAAACTTGAACCGGTTAGAAGAAAATCATCATTCGCTAAAAACAAAAAAGGAGTAGATTTGGATTCTCTACCAGGGATCCAAATAAAAGAATACCCATTCTCGACTATCATCCGGATGAACGTGACGAGATTAGACGAGCACATATCCAAAGGGGTCCTCATGAACCTCGACTTCCTAGGTTTCCTATCAAATTTTTTACGGATATAAACGTCGTTTTAATCGTAAATGGTATAAAAAAATACCATGATTGGTTGGAGTATAGTGTGGTAGAAGATCTCGCTTATTGTTTGTGTTGCTATTTATTTAAAGATGAAAGCATTCATCAAGGTGGAGGCGAAGCATTTTCAAGTATAGGGTTCAAGAGTTGGCACAAAAAGAAAAGATTAGATACGCGCGTTGGTGAGTTGAACGATGATCACGACCGAGGCAAAGAAGGGTGTGAAGATCTAATGCGACAAGAATGTCAATTCAAGTTGCATTTGTAAAGCCGGATAATAAAGCTAAGCTTGAGCACAAAATTCGTTTAAAGGCTTCATTGAGGTGGCGAGACTCCTCGAATCAAGGATTGGCATTTTCGTGGACATCGTGAGATGAATCATCATTAAACAAAGGTAACTTTCTTGAAATTTTGTCATGGTATGCGAAGCGGTGTGATAAAATTAGTGATCTTGTGTTGAAGAAGGCTCCAAAAAACAATCAGTTGACTTCTCATAAAATTCAAAAAATATTAAAGCTATTATGGAGGACCTAAATGGTGACTATTTCTCATTGCTAGTTGACGAATCTTGTGATGTGTCATGTAAGGAGCAAATGGCAATTGTTTTGCGATATGTTGATAGATGGGGATCTGTGGTGGAACGCTTTATTGTGATTGTTCGTATGTTCGTAATACTAGTGCTCTATGTTTAAAAGAAGCGTTGTTAACTACCTTGCTCAACATTTCTGAGTTTATCTAATATACGTGGACAATGCTATGATGGAGCAAACAATATGCAAGGGCGTCTAAGTGGCCTTAAAATTTTAATTCAACAGGAAAGTAGATCAGCTCATGTGATTCATTATTTTGCTCATCAACTTCAATTGACTCTTGTCGGGGTATCTAAAAAATGTCTTCCGGTTGGAGAACTTGTATTGTTGGTTTCTAATGTCTTAAATGTAGTGGGAGGTTCTTTTAAACGTGGATGAACTTCGAGAATCTCGAGCAAGAAAAGTTCAAGAGGCACTAGCTATGGGCGGGCGACGTCAAACCGTGCGGTCAATCAAGAGCTTGGTCTTGCTGAGTCGCCGATACTCGTTGGGGTTCACACTACAAATTATTTAAGAACTTCATTAGTATGTTTGGCTCTATTACGATGTTCTCGATACTATTGTTGATTAATTCCGTAATGAAGATAGTTCTAAGGCAACAGGATATCTTAGAGTTTGTCAAACATTTGAAATTGCTTTCATATTGCACTTAATGAGAGATATTTTGGAAATTACAAATGAGCTTAATGAATCCTTACAAAAGAAAGAACAAGATATTGCAAATGCCATGTTACTTGTTAAAGTGGCGAAGAAACGATCGCAAGATCTGAGAGAGGAAGGATGGGATCCACTTATCGAGAATGTGTCCGCATTTTGTGTCAAGTATGATATTTTGATACCTAATTTTGATGAGTTCTATATTAATTTTGGAAGATCTCAACGTAAAGTTGCAGAGCATACTTTCTCACATCACTATCATGTCGATATATTTTTTAAGATTATTGATTGGCAACT
Source organism: Lycium ferocissimum (assembly GCF_029784015.1). Taxonomy (NCBI): domain Eukaryota; kingdom Viridiplantae; phylum Streptophyta; class Magnoliopsida; order Solanales; family Solanaceae; genus Lycium; species Lycium ferocissimum. The sequence goes on from NC_081348.1 coordinate 12,135,718, forward strand.
TCAAGAACTCAATGATCGTTTTAACGAGGAGAGAACGGATTTGCTTATCGAGTTGCTTGCTTGAATCCAACACTCATTTTCTAGTTTTGACATCGATAAAATATTGAGAATGGCTGAATTATATCCCCCGATGATTTTGGTGAAGATATAATGGTTACTCTTAAAAATCGACAGACTTATATTGTTGATTGCCCGTGATGTTGATGAAAGGTTCTCCAACTCTCGAAAGGACTTGGTGATCTTTCTAAAGAGCTAGTTAAGGCAAAGAAACATTTAAATTATCCCCTTGTGTTTCGCCTTGTAAAATTTGCATCGTTATCCACCGTCGCCACGAAGCTACGGTTGAAAGAGCTTTTTCGGCGATGAAGTTGATAAAGAGTGAATTGCGAAATCGAATGGATGACGACTTCATGAGCGGTTGTATGGCGTCTTATGTAGAAAAAAATATATTTAAGACCGTTTCTGATGAGAGTATTATGAATAGGTTTCGAAAAATGAAAACTCGTAGAATACAATTGTAATAATATATTTTAATTAATCAAACTTTATTTTGGTGCTACTAGCAATCTTATGGTCAAGAATTTGGAATTCTCTGTAACTTTCTATAGCTGTCTGTTTGGAAGTGGAGAGCCTGCTAACAATTCTCAGACTACTCTCAACCAGGAAAAGGCTCCAACTAATGATCGTGCCCCAAAGCCACTGCCTAACTACAATGAGCGCATCCTGATTCACGGTGGACAAACGAGGAAGGAAAAGTCCGCCGTTCATAAGCTTTACTAGAATGGTATGTCATTTTTACTTTTTTAGTCCTTGATGGAGTTTGTTATGTGAAAATATAATACAACTTGGTGAATCTGGCATATCTTTTTAGATTGCTCTATCATGACTTATTCGCTTCCGTTGTTTCTTTTATTTTTTTGTATTGATTTGAATTGCTTGTCCTTGTGTCGAGGGTCTACCGTAAAATAATATCTCTACCTCCCATTTGAATGTTTTTGTCCACTCTATTTTTTTCATATATTGAACCTGCTTAGTGAAAATCCTGGGTCCACCACTGCATGTATATACCACTTTGTATATCATTAAATCAGTGCATAGACACATAGATATTTCTGGATAGGAAAAGATACTCATAATACATGTGGGTATACAAGGAGATGTACACTTATATATTGTGTAGATACACATAGATGTGCATGAAGACATACACAAATATAAAACCACTATAACCATCAAAATCTGAACAAACCATATCAATCTTCTCCAAATGAGCTCAAATTTTAGATTTATCTCCCAAAGATGTTCTCAAGCTACTGCAACAACACCTATTCAATTTAATAACATTTTTTTGGATTTTAAATTTCAAACCCTCAACCTTCAAACTTGAATAATGGAGTTTTCAAGTTTTTGAAGTTCTTGCTCACCGGTGATGTATGGCTTATGTACGAGAGGATGGTGAAGGAACCTTGTGTTCTTAAAGCCCCCTAAGTTGAGAGATGTGTGCTTAATTATCATATATGTTTTAGAGCCTATTTGGATGATGTGTGTTTAATTATGGCCAAAGTCATAGATGGACCCCTGAACTTGTCCTGATTTTTCATCTAGACCCCCCAACTGAAATGTTGACCATCTGAACCCCGAACATAAGATAAATGTGCCATTTGAACCCCTACGTGCCAGGGCACACGTTGAAGCTCACTTGCCGGTGACATGGAAAAATAGACCGGTGACATGGAGCCATGTCATGTTACCTTTTTTTTTTTTTTAAATAAGCCATGTCAACAAAAACAATTAATTTTAACAAAAACTCTATTTTAAAATCTATTTAAATAATTAAAAAAACCCAACCCATCCTCTCCGATAGCCCACTTCGCCGCCACTGCCTCCGCCGCTCGCTTTTTTTTTAAAATTTTTAATCATTAAAAATTAATTTTAACAAAAACTCTATTTTAAAATCTATTTAAATAATTAAAAAAAAATTGAAAAACCCAACCCATCCTCTCCGATAGCCCACATCGCTCGCTCGCCACCGCGCCGTCGCTCCTCCCGCGCCGCTTTCTTTTTTTTAAATTTTTAATCATTAAAAATTAATTTTAACAAAAATTTTATTTTAAAATCTATTTAAATAATTAAAAAAATTGAAAAACCCAACCCATCTCTCCGATAGCCCACCACCAAAAAAAAAACACGCCCCCGCCACCGCCGCTTCAAAATCTATTTAAATAGCGTTTTTGTTAAAATTAATTTTTAATGGTTAAAAATTTTAAAAAAGAAAGCGGCGACGGCGGCGGCGGAGGAGGCGGCGGCAGAGGAGGCAGCGGCGGCATTGACGGCGGTGAAATGGGCTATCGGAGAGGATAGGTTGGGTTTTTCAATTTTTTTTAATTATTTAAATAGATTTTAAAATAGAGTTTTTGTTAAAGTTAATTTTTAATGATTAAAAATTCAAAAAAAGAAAAAAATTGATCTCTCATGCTCGTTTAAAGCAAGAAGCACGCGTGTCTTAGGCACGAGGGGTTCAAATGGCACGCTTTATCTTATGTTCGGGTTCGATGGTCAACGTTTCGATTGGGAGTCTAAATGAAAAAATCGGAATGAAGTTCGAGTCCATCTATCACTTTGGCCTTTAATTATCATATATGTTTGAGAGCCTGTTTGGATGAGGTTATAACTTATGGCTTATAACCAAAAGCTAGGGGTGTCACTGGTTTTATAAAAATCTACTTAACCAACCGAATCGAACCGTACCGAATCGATTATTAGGTTTTGTGAATAAAACCGATGGTTTTTACATAAATTTCTAATCGTACCGAAATATTGGGTAGATTATTTATTCGGAAAAGGGCCAAAATTACCCCTGAACTTTGAAAAATAGTTCATTCATACCCTTCGTTATACTTTAGGGTCAATTATACCCTTACAATTATACTATGGGGTCAATTATACCCTTCTGTGTAACTATTGCCACGTGGCATCATCCCAGCCCTTTAAAATTATTTTACCCTCAAATAATTTTTTACCCACTAAAATAACTCAATCGGACCCCATTTTTTTTTTTCCAGCCCAAACTAGTACGAAATTATTTTTATTTTTTTTGCTGGAAAAATTATCCATATTATTTTTTCTGAAAAAAAAAAATTGGGTCGGATTGAGTTATTTTAGTGGGTAAAAAAATTATTTGAGGGTAAAATAATTTTGAAGGGCCGATGATGCCACGGCAATAGTTACACGTGGCGGTATAATTGACCCCATAGTATAACTGTAAGGGTATAATTGACCCTAAAGTATAACGAAGGGTATGAATGAACTATTTTTCAAAGTTCAGGGGTAATTTTGGCCCTTTTCCGTTATTTATTTTATAAAAATAAACCGAGAAAATGCCGAATCGTACCGAATACATTTATATGTGTAATATATATTTTATAAATTAAGTTTAGAATTAAAAATATAAAAAAAAAAAAATTCGACTTGTACCTAGGGTGATGGAAATGACTACAAGTCAGCAATAAGTAATTAACACTAATGTTCCAACTCCGAAACTTGTTATGTTACCCCTATTGAAACTAAATTAGTTCTAGCACCTCGAATAGTAACCACTATATTACAAGCTATTCCAACAAACTTGAGTAGCAAGCCACAAGGTATTAGATATCTTTCCTATCGTATGATTTAAATTCTTTTATTGGATATATAGTAAGCTATAAGGTATTAGACTCAGTTCTTGTGTCTCATCTTGATTGATTACTTTCCGCTTGTGTGATCTAAATTTTTTTGTCCTTATTTAATACGGATTAGTATCTTACACAACTATAAAATAGTGGGATAAATCTCTATTCTTGTCGTGATTCATATTTTCTTGATTATTCACCTTTTAAACAATAACATGTCTAGAGTTTTCGCCAAAGTCTTATACAAGTATGCATGGTATTGTGTACAACTCCTACTTGTGACTTTTATATGACATTTTTCTATATAAAATACCAAAAAATTAACCGAACTATACCGATACAGAAGAAAAACCCAGATGATGGGACGGTTTCGAAAAGTCTATTTTTGGTTATACAAAATAAAATAACCGAAAAATTGGTATGATCTAAATTTTATAAAATAACCGCCCAAACCGTACCATTGACACCCTTACCAAAAGCCATAAGCTAGGATAATCCTAACTTATGACTTTTGATGTAGTTTTCTTATTTTGGCTTAAAAACAAGTGCTTAAAAGTACTTTTTTAATTTATTCAAATACTACAAAAGTGCTTAAAAACTATTTTGGTTTAAAAGCACATAAAATAAACCAATCCAAATAGGCTCGTAGCTTTAAATGTTGGTAGTATACTATAACTAGTGAATTTGTCCGCGCTTCGCGCGGTCGTACTTAAAAAATGATAGTTTTATAAATTTAATTGAGACAAAATTATTTCATATATCTACTTACAAAATTATTTTATAAGTTGATCAAATCACGAATATAAGTATCTTAATTGACTTTAGCTTTTCATGGTGCAACTTCCATTTTTCAAGCACCGTACATGTTGTTGTATTTTTTTAAACTTCGATAAATGAGCTAATTAACATATGAAAAGTGGTTTCGTATATATTAATTAGTTTTATTTCTAAAAAAATGAAAAGAAGTTTGAATTGTTGTAGTAATAAACTAAAATTGGTAAATATAATATAATTTCATTGAGAAAAAAGAATATGAGAATTCACTATAGAACGGGGAGAAGAAACTTTTCTTGGCTTATAATATGCCAGATCGTTGAGTTCAACTTTGCAACACCTTTCTCACTTGAAGTATCTATAAAAAGAACGTCCTATTATAAATTTCTGTCATATTTATAAAATACAGATTTGAAACTTTCCAAGTTAATATGAAACAACTCCTTAAATCATATAAATATTTTTTTAATACGAAATACGAAAAAATATAAAAAAATATGATATATATATATATATATATATATATATATTAAGAAGTAATAAAGAATATTAGAAATGCATACCTAAGATGTCACCCACTTTTTATTTTTCTTCCTCTAAAGCCTAGCTTACTTTTAGTATTTTGTTTCTTAGTATAAATTATGCACAATTATGTTTCATAATACTTAAGATCATTTTCATTCTGTCAAATAAAATGATAAGAAAAGGAAAAAGGACAAAAAAAGAAAAAGAAAAGAAATAAAAAAGGTAAAAGATAATATATGTGTTCCGTCTTTGATGGAATCAAATTCCTTAATTTCTAATATTTTCCCTTTTTTCCCCTTCCATTTATTTTTTTTCCTTTCTTTAGTGTAATCTATTTTTTCAACTTAACTTAAGAAATTATCTCATTTGTAAAGCATTTAAACAATAAAATAAAGAATTAATACTACAAAATAGATTTTTATATTTCATGAATATAATACTAATTACTAAGTAATTAACATAAAAATATATCCTCTCCTTTAAACAAAGAAAAATAAATTAGCTTAAAAATATTAGATGACAAGAGAATGGTAAGTTATTTAAGATTTTGTTGTCATACTTTTTCCATATATATACATTATTGAAAGGAAACTAAAATTAAAGAGAAGAAAATTTTGACTTCTAAATACCAGAACCCGTCAATGACGAAAGTAATTTTGTATCTTCTGTCTTACTCCTATTTCGTATACTTTCTTTGGTCTTCTTCTTTCTCTCTTTTTTTTATTTCCGTATATTAGTGCTTCCATCTATATTCTTTTTCCTTTTCCATTTGCTCTTTTCCTTATTTTCTCCCATCAATTCTGTTTTAGTTACCCAGGCAATTCCTGTTATTTGTCATCCTAATTTTCTGTAAAATTCCATAAATACTTTTCGTACCATTTTAGACATATTATACATTTTCTATATGACAGAGGAGAATGAAAAGAACACAATTTGCAAGGAAACGTACAGAGTTTGTATTGTTCATCGTTCGTTGTCGGTAACTTGGTGCAAACTCCTTACTTATTATAGCCACTTTGATCAAAGGATAAAGTTCCTTTCTACTCCACCCAACCTGCAAGAATGAGCACATGAACATTAGGCTGTGTTTAGCTACCATACTTTTTGGAATGTTTTGTGATTCTCTTTCACTTTAAATATTTTTGCCCTTCAAATTGATCTTTTATGTAGAAGACATAACTGTCGGTCTCCTCAGGTTATGAAGCAACTCTTTATTTCTCTTTTAATTCTTTGTCATTTTAATGTTGTAACTGTAGCTATTAACAATGTTATAACTGTAGCTAAATTAAAGATCTCTTTTCTTCCTTTTATTTCTATGTAGAAAAAACTCAAAAAAATCCCAAAAAAAAGAGAGAAAAAAGATAAATATGAATGCTGGCCATAGAGAGGTGCCACATCACCTTGTCTATTCCTAACTTTATATTATATAGATTCTGATTCGAGAGAGTGAGCGAATGTGTGTGAGAGAGAGGACTTCAAATAGAGCAACTTGGGCAGGAAGATAAGTTTCTTTCTCCTTTTTTTCCAGGTTTCCTTCCACTCGGTTGTAGGTCGCCAAGTTTTGGACTAAAAATATATTTGGGGTTTGATCTTGTTAATAATAAAGGCTTAAGTCATTGATAAACCCTCGAACTTGTCCGTATAATTCATTTAGACCCCCCAACTGAGGCTAGTTTCAATTGACCACTCCAACATAACTTTTACTGTGCCATTTAAACACAAAATTAATATGCAACCAAACACAAAAAGTGAGTGCAATTCACGCACCCGAACGACAAAAAAAAGGACGACACGTGGATTTTAACTTTAAAAAAAAAAAAAATCTTTATCTCTCTTCCATCTTCTCAGCTACTGCCGCCACCATCTCCACGCCGCCATCTCGTCAATACCACCTTCATGCCACCAACACCAACACCATTGTAGCTTTCAACCCAATTTTAACCCTAAACAAGTAGCAAAACCTTATATGTACCAATTTTTACCCAATTTTCGTCACTAATCCATTACATATCTTCATCATAAAAATCATCAATTAGCAAGGATTTTCGCGGGAAAATATGAAGTTCCACAGCAAAATGATTTCCCCAGCACCTTCCTCTTTTCTTGTTTTCTTCTTCACTCAAATTCATTGTTCAGCCAATCAAGAATCAAATCAGTTAAAATTAAAAGTTAAGATCTGTGAAATAAATAAGATAGAGACAGAGAAGTGGTTGATCGGGAAAAAAAATTCCGGGCAGAGCACAATCTTTTTCCGGCAACAAACTCTTGTTTGCAGAACACTGTTAACAATCTGAGAAGGAGAAGAAGAAGCTACATTTTTCTTTGCCAAAAAAAGAGAGAAAGTTAACAAGAAAAATAGAATTTTTAAAAGTTTTCCGTCCATCTCAATTTTTCCACCGACCATTCAAATTGACGACTTCACTTCCTACCTTCAGACCTCCATGAAAGTTACCACCATTGCAACCCCACCTCCACTTCACTCCCCACCTTCTAGGGTTTTTGCTTGGGGAACACAAGATAAGAGAGAGGAAAATATTGAGTTTTACAGAAAAAATAAAAATAAATTGATCTTAGATACATTCACGCACTTAAGGCCGTGAAACACAATCTTTTTATTTTGTGTTTAAATGGCATAGTAAAAGTTATTTTGGAGTGTTCAACTGAAATGATACCACTTGGAGGTCTAAAATTATTTTATCGACAATTTATACCGCAATGATGACTTTAAAGCTCAAAGAATAAATGAATTGACCATTTTACCCTAAATATTCACCCGTTTGGTACATCTATGCCAAATTCCCTAATTTTTTTGTGCAGCAGTGTTTGCAAGTCTCCAGCCCAAACCAAAAGTTTTCATTATGAGAAATAGTCATCATTGACAGGCCCATAGCCATTTGATTTGGGTTCACCTGAAATCAGCTTGAACATACATCAATCTAATTTATGGGAAAATCTTGCTATTCTACTTCGTTTTTTCTCCAAATTTGCTTGCCCTATTTTGTTTTTTGGCAAGAGTCGAATTTTTATTTCTCTTTTATTTTAAGCTTATTCGTTTGTAACTGTGCAGAACAAATTATGTTCTTCTATAGACGTTTTTGCACAATGTAAAACCATACAAATGAAGAGTATGTACTTTTATGTAATTTGCATACAAGCATAGATAAACTTCTTTTTTTTTTTTTTGCTGGAGAAGAGGAGATTGCATTAAAATAAAGAGCGGAAACCAAATCGAATTGATGTTGTTCCTAAGAGGTCTTTGCTAGTAAAGAAGGAAACAAAGGTTGGAGATTTGTTCCAAAAAAACATCTTCTTCCCTAGCGATTACATTTGAGTGCAATTTTCTCCCATGGTTAGCTAGGTGGTGTGCAACCGAGTTCGCTTCACAGTAAATGTGGTTTACTGGTGGTTGCCCAATTAATAATGGAGTAAATTACACCCTACGTTAATTAGGGTAGCAATGTTACCAAAATTGACCGATTTTTTTAAATCTTTCAAAAAATGAACCACTCCGTCCTCCTTCCTCTCTCTCTCTCCATCCACTCCATCCTCCTCCCCCCTCTCTCTCTTCTTCGCTTTGCTGCCATCCCAACGGTGCCGACGCCGGCGGTCAGCACCATCGGAAAAGACAGAGAGAGAGAGAGAGAGAGAGAGAGTTCGCCGCCCTTCTCTCTCTCGCTCCCTTCCTACCCTCCCCCTCTTCTCTATCTACCACGCCTCCTTTCTCTCTACCGCGCTTCCTTTCTCTTTCTCCGACGAAGACGATTTTTCGGTGGCTCAGATCTAGCCGCCTCCTCCCTGCGGTGGCACAGGTCTGATTAGAAATTACCTTAGACCTAGATCTAGCATCTATCGAAAAACTCATCGAGGTGGTGGTGGAGTGTAGGTGACTACAGTGGGGTTCGCCAAAGGTGGTTGAGGTTGGCGATGGAGAAATCGGGAGGGATAGGGATAGTGAAGGTATAATAGTGTATAATATGTATATGTATATGGGTATATGCGTGTAGATGGGTGTATATGGGTATATGAGTGTATATGGGTTTATCTGGTTATATGAGTGTTTATAGGTGTATATGGGTTATAATAATGTATATGTGTGTTTATGTATATAGGCGTATAAATATGTATACACCTTCAAACAACTATATCCATAATGTACTTGTCTTTTGTACATAAGTGTATAATACCGTATAAAAGTGTTTTTGGATTAAAGCTTTGCAATGTAAGTTTTGGGCTATTTTTTTGCAATATGAGTGAGCAAATTGTATTTTTATAAAATTTCCCCAATAATGGAATCTCTGTATTACCGGGATCTCAATATTTTCCAAACTACACAAAACAGATGATGTATTACTAAAGACTTAGAATAAATAAATTAAAATGCCATGATACGCGTTAGGAATTTTGTAAACCAAGCCTGATGAAGGAACGGGACATTATTCATCGATCTCCCAAATTAGAAACAATAGATTATAAAAAACTAAAATAATAATTGAAGCATATTACATAATTCAACAGTCCAAACCAACTACAAATCTTTGTAAGAAAAGAATGGCATTATATACATAGAGTACACTAAAATATTGAGTCTCAAAATAGGACATCCCACATTCCTAAATAAAAGAGGAGTTGACAGACTAGTGTGCTAAAATAAAACAACTTTGACAACTCAAAATTAGCAAGCTACCATATATGGTACATTTTTAAAAATATAAGAATGGAAGAATCAGTACTCATTTTAAATTATAACATGGTTGACAGCCCAAATAAGCAAAGTCCTATATTTGTTCATTGGAACTTGATCTGCAAATTGATATGTATCCAAATATGTCGATTTCGTCGTACAAATTCACAAGTCACAAACATAACATTATTCTCGCTGTCTGTTACTTTCCCTAGATATAGTACCATTATTCCTTCATTGATTAAACTATACATAAATTTAAAATATAAAATATTGTCTAGTTGTATTTAGCAAAACAGGAATTTTAAAAGTTCTAGAAGCTCTTTTTAATACAGATTTGCACAACATATTATTCATAATGGGGAACCGCTCATTACGACATTCCTCTTATGAATTTTGTGGAACTTAAGCACTCTCTACGATATTCCTCTCATGAATTATGTAGGAAACTTTTATAGTAAGTGGAACATATAGAATTGTGATCAATTAAATATTGAGACGCCCTCTATTTGTTGCCGATTAGAATTGGACCATAAAGGAGAAATTTAAATGCTTTAGGATGGAAATGAGGAAATATATGAGAGTTAATGAGACACAATTTGAAGGATCTTGGAAGTTCATTTGATCAAGGTTTGAAGTTCTAACAGAACACCCGTTGCTTTTATCTATTGTTAACATAATATTATTCTCGTTGTCTGTTACTTTCACCGGATAGTACCGTTATTTCTTCATTAATTAATTATACAAAGTTTAAAATATTGTCTACTTGTGTTTAGCAAAACAAAGAACTGAAAAAAGCTCACTTTTTTTTTTTTAATCATTCGATATTTGAAAAATTGTGCTGCATGGAGTTTTTTTTAAGGGGAAGAGCTCCCAATAAACTTCTATAGTAAATTACTACTATATAGAAGCATGGGTTTGCACCCATGCTTCGTCGTCCGTTAAGCATTAAAAAAAAAAAAGTGTGGTCCCCATATTAAACACCAACCAATATTAAAAAAAAAAAAAAAAAAACACCAACCAATATTAAAAAAAAGAAGTAAAAAAAGTGGAACTCACCATCTCCAAACTCACGGGAAAAAAGTTGGACCCCATATTACAAAATCAAGCAATATAAAAAAAAAAGTGAATCTCATATTAAAAAAACAAACAATGTCAAAAAAACAAGTGCAAACTTTGTATTCGTAGCAAACACTAATATAATAAAGTTTTAGATACGGAGTACAAACTACTACTATATAGAAGCATGGTTTTGCACCCATGCTATATATATATATATATATATATATATATAAAAAAAAAAAAAAGTGTGGTCCCCATATTAAACACCAACCAATATTAAAAAAAAAAAAAAAAAAACACCAACCAATATTAAAAAAAAAAAAAAGTAAAAAAAATGGAACTCACCATCTCCAAACTCACGGAAAAAAAAGGACCCCATATTAACAAAATCAAGCAATATAAAAAAAAAAAAGTGAATCTCATATTAAAAAAACAAACAATGTCAAAAAAAAAAAAGTGCAAACTTTGTATTCGTAGCAAACACTAATATAATAAAGTTTTAGATACGGAGCACAAACTACAATGTTATATTAATCGTGTTTTGAATATATATATATATATATATATATATATATATTATATGCATAAAAATAGTGCAAACTAATAATGTCCAAAAGGGTGGGCCCCATACTAAACAACACCAAGCAATATAAAAAAAAAAAAAAAAAAGAAGAAACTATATAAAGCATGGGTTTAGACCCATGCTTCGTCGTCCGTTGTCCCTAATTTAAAAAAAAAAAAAAAGGGGGGGGGGGGGGGGGGGGGTTGGGCCCCATACTAAATAACATCGAGCAATATAAAAAAAAAACTAAAAAAAAAGTGGAACTCACCATCTCCGAACTCATGGGAAAAAAAAAGGGGACCCCATATTAACAAAATCAAGCAATATAAAAAAAAAAAAAAAAAAAAGTAAACCCCATATTAAAAAAAATATAATGTTAAAAATAAAAAAGTGCAGACTTTTTATTCGTAGCAAACACTAATATAATAAAGTTTTAAATACGGATCACAAACTATAATGTTATATTAATCGTGTTTTGAACATAGTATATGTATATATATTATATGCATAAAAATAGTACAAACTAATAATGTCAAAAAAAAAGTGCACCCCATAAAGGGTGGACCTCATACTAAACAACACCAAGCAATATATAAAAAAAAAAAAAAAGTGGAACCCACCATCTCCAAACTCACGGTAAAAAAAAGTGGACCCCATATTAACAAAATCGAGCAATATCAAAAAAAAAAAAAAAAAGTGAACCCCATATTAAAAAAAAAAATTGCAGACTTTGTATTCGTAGTAAACACTAATATAATAAAGTTTTAAATACGGAGTACAAACTACAATGTTATATTAATCATGTTTTGAACATAGTGTGTATATATATATATATGCGTAAAAATAGTGCAAATTAATAATGTCCAAAAAAAAAAGTGCACCCCATATTTAAAAATCAAACAATATTCATGTAATTTCCAAAGTATCTCATTAAGTCAATAATGATGAATTCATTACGTGCGTATCAATCCATTAGTGGGAGCAAATGAAATTATTTTCTTCAAAAGGTTAAGTAGTCAAACCATACAATTTTCTTTCTTTTTTTATATTAGCCCGAGATCTAATCTAGATATTAAACTCGTATTTGCTATTCCGCCATGTCATTTATTTGTTATGTTTACTAAAATAAATATACTTAAAATATTTATATTTTAAAATAAGATAGAATTTAATTACTTTTTTATTTTTATTCTTACTGTAATAAATGTGAAAATATATCAAATGGAGATCAAATAATGAATAAGGTAAATTAGTCAAATTATAATTCTAATCGACGTTTTCTTAAAAAACCATGCAAAAGACAACATGACAAGTAATGAGCTAAACCGAGAATATTTACCAAAAATTAAAAAATAGTATTTCTTCGTTTAAATAGAAAATCAATTTCTACTTTATTTCGTTTTAAACATGTAAAATTAATATAATAATTTGAATTAGAATTATCCAAATCAAAATTTGATAAAAAATAATAAGTATTTTACACCTTTAAATTAATCGAATTAAAATTGAAAGTATCAACCGATGCTTAAATATTCTTTATTGTTTTATCTCAAAGAGAGGAAAATAGTTTCTTTTTAAACAAGTCTACTCTTTTAAAAAATATTAATAAATTTGCCGATTTTGTATTCGTAGCAAACATTAATATAATAAAGTTTTAGATACGGAGCACAAACTACAATGTTATATTAATCGTGTTTTGAACATAATATATATATATATATATATATATATATATATATATATATATATATATATATATATAGATATATATTTTCACTATCCAAACACAACTACATACACATAGATGCACTATAATCTAAAGTGTTGGGCACATCGTGCGCGCGCGGCATAGGCCGTCTAGTGGAATATATAGAATTGTGATCACTTAAATACTAAAAAGTCCCAATATTTATTTTTGATCAAGATTGAACTGTAAAAGAGAAATTTAAAATGCTGGGGTCGATGAAAATGGGGGAATATCTAAAATACTAGATTTAATCATATATACAATTTGAAAGATTTTGTAGGCTTATTGCTCAAGGTTTGACGTTTAATAGGACTCCTTATAAGTGTTGGTTCTATCTATGTTATCTAAAAATAATCAAGTCATTAATGACGAGAAGAAATAAAGAATTAACTCTTCACGTACGTAATTATAAAAGATTCTCACATGACTTTCTTCATTCCGAGGACTCAAACACAAAAACTTTGGTTATGAGTGAAATAATATTGATTAATCCATCCATCCCCGTTTACTACATAATTAGTACATTTAGATTGAAAATGACAAGACTTAGAATAGCTCAATATAGCAATAATCATAATGTGGTGGAGATTCGATCCAAGTACCGTGAATGTATCTGTTGTAAAGTGAAACCTAGGACCTATGATGTCAACTTGCTAAGTATATTCTAAATTACATATTTTTGCTCCCTTCATTCATGGGCTCGATGCCATCGAACTTTAAATTATTTCCAATCGCAGCTTTTTTAGGACAGCCCTAACTCTATAAACAAAAAAAGGGAAAATTACTAATAGTAGAAAGTGAGGGTTAGGCACTAACATGGTGGTCAAAAAGGGTTGCAAGATGCGCATTATTGATTATTTTTAGTTGCCTGTGTAAGTCCATGAACTGGATTCTCTTTTCACAAAAATAAGAAAATAAGTAAATGGGACTTGGCAAAAATATCAACATGGCAAAAAATTTAATATTACAAACAAGGACAAGGGCAAATGACGCATACTCAGCAAAATATTCTGCAATTGGATGGCTTTTCAGCAAAATGAAATGAAAGATGGAATGGATTCTGATGCACAAGCTTGTTTGATTTGATTTAATTAATACACTGTCAATCACTCCCAAAACCTTTTTTTTCTTATACTATAAATCAATTCACGAAGCGCATAGCAAAAAGTCGAAAAATAATCCTAGCATGTTTGTCGTATGAAAATAGTTTCCGATTTTTTAATTTTTTTTTTAATTTTTTCATATTTGATTGTTCAAGATATTTTGCAAAATATTTTCTCTTAGAATATAAATTACTTAAGATATTAGAAAAATGACTTTTCGAGTGGAAGTAATAAAAACAAGTTCTATAAATTGACATTTCACTTTAGATTGTTTCCTCCCAAATCTCCAAACCCACCCCAAATCCCTCCCCTCTCCATATCTCATTTCATTAGTGTTTGCCTAAATTATATATAAATGCTCTTGGCTTACTTAGCAAACACAAGAAATTAAAATAAGTAAGAAAATTGCTTATTCTCTACGAAAGTATTTTCAAGAAACTATTTTTTGTGGAAAACATTTTTCTTCATATATATCAAACACACCACCTTTTTTTTTCCTTCAAATTTCAAGCCAGTATAATCTGTGTATAATCAGTGTATACATCAGAGAATGTTTATGCAATTAGTATACATTTGTCATATACTAAGTATACACCGGCGATAACTACATGTACAGTTACGGTTATTTCAGCAGCCACAGAAAAAAGGAAAAAAAGGTGGAAAAACCAATAAAATGAAAGAAAGAAACAGCAGAATGGGGTGATATGCTTTGCATTATCATTATTCAATATCAAATAAGTTAGTTTTATGCCTTGCTTTATTAGCTCTTAAGTGGGCTGACCTAATATCTTTATGCCTTGCCAGTGAAGAAAACTTTTTGTTGTACTTGCTAGAAAAGGATTGAAAAGTATGCTCGTTTAGAGTCACCAAGGGTTATTAAGTTTATTTATTTATTCTGCTTTCATGGTGTGTAACTTTTGGACCACCATGGTCGTTTAAGCTCTTTCATCCTCATCCAAATAGGAGAGAGACGGGAAAAGCCACTAAAATTAGGTCCTCTAATTAGATATATAATGTAAGTACAAATAAAACTTTACTCAAATACATATAGTGTTTATAAGTAATATCAACTTATTATGGTTAAGTAATTTAATTAATGATCGTTGAATATATACTAATTGATCATAGTTAAGTGAGAAGTCTATGTGCAAACATATCTCATACATTTATTTGCTTGGTGTAAATAATGATATAGGTGCAAATACTGCTAGCCAATGGTACGTACGTCAATAGTATTTGTATGTTTAAATATAAAAGTGTAGAGTTATGACATTATAACATTACACAAGTATAATCGTATTAATTAGTGGCAGAATATATGAAGGTAATCGAGCTGTACCGAAGTTTAACAATAGTAAACGGAATTGAAGAACTCATTCTAAGCTTTGAAAATGCAGATAACAATTAAGCTACATAATGGGGCGATATTGTATTCCGTATAATCATGCGAGTATAAATTAGATAATAAAAGAAAGCCTTAAACAAGTATTTATAGTAAAAAAAAAACTAATCTAGATTAAAACGCTAAACCACACAACTGATCCTAAACAAAAGGAGAAGACTTGTAAGGATCTGATTATCTAGAAAACAATAAATTATCTGAATCAAGAAGTGTCAGTCGATCACTATGTTCTTCATATTCGTCGGGTGTAATTAATTTCTTGATTGATATATAATCCAGTGAAAACTAATTAAATTATGAGACGTGGAGATGATAATTATATAGCACATACTTAAAAGGTCAGTATTATGTTACTAACATTTTATGACGAATGAATTAAACATTTCCATTTTTAAATGCCACCAAAAGAACAATGGTAGTAATGCTTGTCATAATCATGCAAGCAAACTAAGCCCATTATTTGGTCTCCACTTCATATTATAATTAAGCCTTTTCAGGTAAAACCTTGATGCTACTTTTTTAATTCCAAAATTAAAGACAAAACCGTGACGAACGACTTCCAATTCCTTTGAAATATCATCTTCATCTCTTGTATTAAATATTATACGTAACTTTGTAATATGGATATATAACAATAATATTCTTATGTGACATAAGTTATGTCTAATCCTTCACCTTTAAGGTTTCGTAGGAACACCAAATATACGCCTTTTTCGAAAAAAAAGAAAGAAAAAAACTTAGAAGGTTAATTCCTAATAAAAATGTAATGAGCTGAAAGGCTCAACCTCGAAATGAGACTCCCATGAGTTAAACTTAATGAGTTCGACCCATGAGGTTCTTACTACTGAATTTTATTATACTTTTAATGGTATGGATTCAGATATAATACTTGTTTAAGTTTTGACATATTAATATATATATATATATATATTTCGTATTGAAAATAATAGGAAATAATAGGTTCAAATGAATTTGATGCCAAAGTGCTGCATCTGCGCCTCTTAAAATTATGAATATCTGGTGTTTCTTACTATTTTGATGAGATTTATCTTAATACAGTTTTCTAGGTTTTGGCAAAACAATTATCAGGATGTACAAAAAGCAATTTCTAGTACGCAAGTTAAATCAATTATAATATTGCTCGATTCTTCTGTTATTTGACCCCGAAAATCTATTTGGTTGCATCATTATGTATTATCTCAAAATTTCCTCCACTCGTTGACCATGACAAAATATTATTTTAATTTGATATTTAGTGAGGCTTATTTAACTAATAATAGTAGCAATAATAATAAGACGAGTCCATCCAATCATTTCTGGCATATAAGCCATGTTTATGAATATGATGTCATGGACTTGTGGACAACATAAGACGGATAATACATGGAATTACGTAGCAATATATCCAAACTACATAATAATCTCGATTACATGAAAGTGACGTTGAGAGTGTCTAACGGCATAAAATACACTTTATTATCTTTTGTATAGATTGGAATCACAATGAAACTCTGTTGCCTCACGCATTACAATATTAATTGGAAGAGGACAAGCACATCAATTTGTAGTTATTCCACAAAATTTCTTCAAATGTAAACAAACCAATGATTTAATTGTAGTAGCAAAGACGAAACGCTTGTATATCATATTATCATGTGCGGGGCGTTAGGCCAAACGACACGCGTTGTAGGTTCTACAAATATTTTCTTATATTTATTTTAAACTACGATTAAAGAAACTTGTTAAATTAGTTTAATCTAAATCTTTAAAAAATATTTCTATCTAAAAAAGTACAACTGATCCAAATCTGCAAGGAAGGGGCCTCCTAATATGGTCCATATATGCTCAAGTAAATTTTAATTTCTATGCGAATCAGTTCAAGCTCAAATACTCCATATATTTCCTCTTATGAGCAATAAATGAATGATTAAAATCTGAAACGGTCAAATCCTCACCATATCGTTTGGTGGTTACTTTAAAGAAAAGGAATAAAAATAGACTCGTAAAACATGGAGAGAGTACGTTCGTACACATAAAAGAATAATCATAACAGTTAGCAGAATTTGTGATCATAAGAGATTGTTGAAATTAACAGTACAAGGAATAACTGTGTTGATGCAATGATGCTAATGAGTTATGCCAGCTGCAATATGCCTTTATTTTTTCTATTTTCTTAGACCTCTATTTTTTTTAATTAAATTAACACCACCTTAGATTTCCATCATGGAACATTATACTAAAACAACAAAAGGGTAATTGTGGTATGTGAATCTTCATGACATGTGCAAGTCCCTTTTTTTTTTTTTTTTTTTTTTTTTTTTAATTTCTTTCTAGTGAAATGAGCCTCCAAATGGGAGGATCGCTTTTTCTAAAATAATTATTTTAGGGTAGGTTATCGCTGTTGTAATGTCTACTCATTTCACATGGCAAGGAGCTTATTATTAAAAGTTAATAAAATATTAACAGCAACAAAGTTTCTCTTACAGAGAGAAAAGAAAAGGGGTGAAAAAGGAATATTTTCCCCTCATTTTCTTTGGGTACATTTTTTCCCCTCTCAATGGTGGTTACGTAGGTAAACATCTAGCCGACAAACCAAAAAGGTATGGCTTAGTGGAAGATGATTTCATTTAACTTTCTTTCGATGTGTCTTTATGAACTATTAGGTGCAAAATGAGAAAAGAAATGACAAATTCAGAATTTTAAATTAGTAATTACAGAGTATATACATACTTATATATGTTTTAAATTCG
This sequence comes from Lycium ferocissimum, assembly GCF_029784015.1. NCBI lineage: Eukaryota > Viridiplantae > Streptophyta > Magnoliopsida > Solanales > Solanaceae > Lycium > Lycium ferocissimum. Next base: position 12,153,992 of record NC_081348.1, read on the forward strand.
TAATTACACAGTCATATATTTTGCTTCTATCGTTTCATCTTATTTGGTACTATTTTCTTATTAGTTTGTTTAACAAGTATGGCATATATCTCTATATATATTTCTTGAATGAGAAGCTTTTATTACCACAAATGTTGTGACATGTTTAAACTTATAAAAATTTAAAAGTTTTACACCTATACAAATATTATGACATGTTTAAGCTACAAATTTTAAAAATCTTCCTTTATTTTTTAAATTTGTCAATCAAAATTACATTAAAAAAAAAGTGCAATGAATGGAGTACTTTTATAACAGCAAGCGCAAATGCACTTCAAACATAAGTAATACCAGCCTATCAAGGTGGTGGTGGGTTGGATATGAATATGATTCCTCCTGCCTTAATCAAATATTTCAGGTTCGAGTTGTTAGAATTTTTTTATTTTTATAGGGAGCGCTTTTCTTTAATGAATCTTATTCAACATGAATTTAAATTAGTTGGATTCCAAATCGAATATCGAGCACGGGTTAATTTTTTTTTTTAACAATATATATGGTGATAATATCTTTTTAGCTATGCATCGTTCTATTCTAAGACTGTTAATGCCAGTGGAACCTTTTATAACATAATAAATCTGTCATGGCAGGAAAACGTTTTTATTTATTTACTTATTTTAAGTTTTCCCCAATCGTCCGTACAGTTAGGTAACGAGGTCACTAATTACTTATATTAAACTAAACGCTGCCTGATTACCGACAGCAACAAGGGTAAACACCATTGAGTATGTGTCAACTCAATGTCGATTGAATTGTTCAATTATGATTTACGAGCAAAGAAAGGTTCTCTTTATTAGGTAGTTTCGGGGTAAAATTTTATTCAGCCATGCAAAGTGAGTTAAGAAATGCTAAACCTTGTCCTCTGATTAATGTGCAGAATAATTAATTAATTAATAAATAAATATAAAGAAAAATGCCCTAGGACTAGTATTTTCCGACTAATTTTTTGCTCTCACATGCCACAAAGAGAATGAAGCCACTCTCTATGTCAGTTTGCTCTCCAAGGAATTTTTAAATATAAAAAATATAGTTGAGGAGGGTACTGTGAACAACCACAATTTAAGTACGAAAAAAACAAAATATGAATAATTTAATTAAGGATTTATAATATATTTTTTCCTTTCTAATTTCTAATACTATGGAATATTATCGAGATATTCTTATCTTTTAGTCTGTTCCTATATGCTAAGGAAATAAACTGTTATTTCTATAAATCATGATCTTGAACTGTCTTCACCTCATTATATATAAAAGACACTTTAATGGTCCTTTTTGCTGATATAGGTAATAGCTGGAAGCACAAATGAACAAGGATACAGCAAGAACAAAGAAATAAGTATTGAACTGCAGAGGAGAATATTTAGGGCCGTGTGGCTCGCTATATACCTATTTGCACAAAAACAGTTAAATTGTAGAGTTTAAGTATATACTGTTGATATAAATAATAACGGTGTAAAAAATTATTTACAGTAACGATATATAAAACTTAAACTCTAAATTAACGCCGGAAACGAAGAAGAACAAGGAGCTCTTCAACTAACCAGCAAAATGTAGGCGTATTTATTACGATGGCGTGCAACTGAATGGTTGTAATTTCTTAATCTTAATAAGAAAATTTGACTTTAGACTTTGTAGGTAAATTAAATATTTTGATAGGATGTGCTTTAACCTTAATGAGTTTACTATGATCAGCGTTAATCCAAATTAATAGGATCAGGTTCTCAAAAGTTTTAAGAAGAATAACGGACTACATATTAGTCCGTCGTCATATTAAGTAGTATTTGATTAATCTCACTAGTAATGAAAAAGATTTAAGCACATCTCCTGAAAGGCTGAAACAGTTCTCTATGAACTATTTGATTAATGCATAACGAAAATGATACTGAAGCCTCAAGCAATTATTATATGTTTATATATATATATATATATAATTTTCAGACTAAAGGTGTTTACTACTAAAATATCTCTATTTTCCCACCGATTTTCCAGTGAAAAATATAATATTCAGTGGCTATTTTCCACTAAATGCCGGCGGAAAAAACTTAAATAATAGTATTTTTAATCGAAAAAAGTATAAGTTTCCCAAATAAGCTTTCGGTAAACCTATTTTGTCAAACGGATTTAAGTGGAGGTGACCCAAACACCCTCGGCAAAAAATTACAATATATATATAGGATAGTTTTTTTGTATTTACGTACATATATTAACTATTAAACATCCTGAATATATGCAAAAGGTTCGCTCAAGTGGTCTAGGGTGTTCAAAATTGTCTCTAGAATCCTAGGTTCAATTCCCATCAACAACATTATCTTTTATATTTAGCTTTTGTTGTTTTTCGAACCCCCTGAGTGAAAATCCTGAATCCGCTCGCTTTCCCCACTACGCGTTTTCCTAAAATAACCGTTTTAAAATGAGGTGAAAAATCATATTTTATAACATAAATTTCCCACCAAAAATAGGTGGAAAAACTATCTTTTTCCAGTAGTGGTTTAACTAGTCTACCACTATGCGATTTATGTTGTTCTGTCACTACCTGCACTATATAGCACTGGCTATATAAAGGAAGGAAAAATCAAGAAAAAGTCCAATAACTCGTTTTGACTAGTATGACGTAATGACATTTTTATATTTTGCTTGATTTAAATTGTTTCATGGCTTTCTGCTGTCGTCTGCAACTCTGTTTCATAATTTTATCATTTAATTTCTTGGAAAATTTTAATATGTGCCTTAGATAATTGAGGCTATTTTTTATGAGACAAAAAAATGAACCTAAAGTTTGTGAACCTATTAGTGTAAGATGGGGCTTCATTTTTTTGTTTAATAAAAAATAGCCTCACACAACTATTAGTCAGTTGTGTAAGGTAAAACTTTTCTAATTTCTTGGCTTCAATCATGCAAAACTGAAGGGGATATTTTGGCCAATAATGCACAAATGCATGGAGAAATGAATGATATATATAAATTTCACTTCCAAGAAATTTCAAGTTGCGGGGGCTGTGATGTTCGATAATCTACGGAGATGAGACATGGATTTTGACTCTCAATAAGTATGAAAAATTCTATGTTTATTTATTATTTTAAAAAATATGAAGTCAAAATTGCTGAAGGGGTTGCTGTCCTTTTCAAAAAATATATGGGAGAATCCTTTTATTTTCTGTCTATTTGTATCTTTCTTTAGGACATATTGGAAAATTACAAATTAATTTTGTTTTTATTTTGAGAGCAAATGATAAAATCGACGTGTCCTTGTTTAGAATAACATATTTACATGCGCGCACTTCGAAACATCCTCACGGATTTTCATTTTTCTTCCTTTTTGGTACTACTATATATACGTAACATACTAACAGGTAACACAGAATGGGAATACTACATTGGAATAATTACATTCCTTTGAACTTTTCTATTCTATGTTTTTTTCCTTGTTTTTGACATCAACGTATATTGTAATCACCCAGGATCACGAATGAATAAGATTCCTTCACCTTTAATAAAAAAAATTTAAATTCAAATTTTGGAGGTGAATTTCTTCAATAGAAATTTCTATTTATTGAATTTTACCCGACACAAATTTAAATTAATCAAGACTTAAAAGCAAATACAAACACAGAATGAAAGGAATAATACTATAGTAGTAAACTGTACAATTCAAGTGGTGCAAAAAAGCACATACCCCCACACCCCTAACATCCCACCCCCTCTCCCCTGTCTGTGGAACTTTTTGAGCACTACAAATACACACCGACCCCTTCACTTATCCTTCATTCAATCCTCTATCTTCTCTCCTTCACTTCTTGCCTCTCCCTCACAAAATCAAAGAACAAAAAGTACTCACAACTCTATATAACTATCTCTTACAAGATTCTTGATATTTCTCTCAAATCCCTTTTCTTTCATCACCATGTCAACGATAGTATATCAAGGCACTTTGCAATCATGTTTTGAGTCCCAAATCATTGAAACAACTACCCTTAAGCTCAAAGTCCCTTCTACTGTTGAATTTGGCAGAGGACCTTGTATAATTGACAACAACATAGACAATCATCTTAAAGAAAAATGCAATTATCAAGTTACTAACAAGCCCTCCACAACAACTAATCCTGATTTGGGTGGTGGTTGGAGTTTTCTTCAAAATCTCTCCAACAACATTTCTAAAGACTCAAACTTGGAGAAAGAAAGTGGCATTTATGTCCACCCTTTATCCAAGCGATCCTCATATTCATCAAGACTCAGTGAAAAAAGCCTTCAATTATGCACTGAAAGTCTTGGAAGTGAAACTGGAACTGATATCATTGACAGCAACATTTTCTCATTCTCTTCTTCTTCTTCTTCATATTCACCAATTGAAAAATCATCATCAACTAATGATGACCATGTGATGACTCACCAAGCTGAGTCATCATCCACGTGGTCAAGAAAGATTAGAAGTAATAATAATAAGAAATCTTGCAGCAAATTTCCACCTCCTTTGACAACAATAAGGGGTTTGAATTCTATGCAAATTAGGCCCCACCGTGAAGATGGTAGGTTAATAATCAAAGCTGTTGAGGCCCCACTTACACATAATTATCTTCAAGCTGAAAGAAGCAATGGTCGACTTAGGCTCTCTTTTTTCAAAGATGAAATCTCTGCTTCCAATTTTGAAGAAAATGAAGACTTAGAGGAAACTGAAAGTGAAATTAGAGATGAAGAAGAAGTAAAAGAAGAAGAAATTGAAGAAAAAGAAGATGACATTAAGGTGGAAGAAGAAGAAGAAGAAAGTGACATGCACAATATGAAATGGGATATAGATGGAAATAAATTTGATGTTGAGGGTGAAATGGGAAAGGAGAAATGTCAAAGGCTAAGCAGGTGCAAGGAAAGTGGACAGGGGAACAAGGTTTTTTGTGATTGGAGGAAGGCCTTATGGGTGGCTACTTCCTAATATTTTTTAAGCTTTATTTTGGATCACTTAATTATAGTTTTTGACATTTCCATATACTCTCATATGGTTTTGTTTCCCTTTGTCCGTTTAGACTACCGGCTTTTTGTGCCCCCACTTTTTGTTTTCTAATTAATTTCTTTCTAATGTTTCTGCCAAAGAGGACCACTCATTAATGGGTCTGACTGTATAAAACTTTTTCTTGGGCTGAATTTTCTTGACTTTGTTATATATAGTAAATTTAAAGATTATTATTATTATAATTTTCAAATTGGCGAAAAACAAGATAATGGTTCAAGCAAATTATAACCAAAAAATAAAATTCAGTGTAATTCTTCACCTATCCTATCAGAGGCTCAATGAAATACCCGAACATAAATCTCCGGTCATATAAGTAGTCGACAGCAGTTTGTTTATTTTTTTAAGAAAATATTATTATAGTTTGGAGAGTCAAATAAAACTGTAATTATAATTTATGAAATATTATTTTAAGTATTTTAATTATAATAGCTTAACTTTAGCACTTTATACTCCATAATGTTTTTCTCCAAGGGAGGGAATAATAGAGATGCCCTGTAAGCTTGTGGTTGGCAGTTATTATGGTTATTAAACATGGCCTTTCAAAAGTTTCGCGAACTCCTATAAAGTCATCTTGTCTGCCTTAAAGTAAAAAAGAACAAAAAATGAGAGTAACAAATGGTAAGCTGTACAATTGTGAAAGGGCACAAGAATGATGACATTAAATTGCTTAATTTAGAAGTGGCCTTAAAGATTTTGGTCATTAGATGCATATGGCCCACTTCACTACTCATTTTGGTACTTCATATATAGACTGTAAGTTATTGTAGTCATAGTTATGAATTTTTTTGGGATACTCTAATCATGCCCAATCAAGAAATTAAAGAATTATATATGAATATATAGTTAATGTCCGCCCAGTTAAAAGTAGCCTGATTAAGGTTGAAACTAAATCGATATAGAACAGCAGAGCAAAGTGTCCATAATGATTTTATTCTTTTTATTTTTCGACATACTAGTATCCTTTTTAAACTTGACTAGTCCAAATTTACGTCAAACCATGTTTGAGATGAGCACTGATGGCTTTTTAGGTTCAGGGTTGGGGGTGGGTTGGTGTGGGGTTGATTTTCAATAATTTTTTAAAAATGTTCTTGTGATTCTATTTGGTTTAATGTGTAAAACATACCTAAAAGAAATTAAAGATAATTAGAGAACCGATTGTTCTTAAACCTATATCTGAGTGTCGGTACATATTAGTGTCACACGCATAGGTAAGAAATGTAAAGAAATGGGTTTGGGATCTAACTCAACTCCAAAAGTTAAGTTATGAGGGGAGGATTGCCCAAGTCCATATAAGGAGATCACCCATCCCTTTTTCATCCGTTGTGGGACTCTTCAACACCCCACCTCGCGCTCAGGGCACATCCAGTGCAAGGACAATTTAATATGGGGCTAACATCGGTACACAATAATTGAGATGGGCCCTGCTCTGATACCATGTATATAAATGAATCTTGGGCCGAACTCAAACCAACCAGGAGCTGCATGCCCAGATTCCAGAAGGTTAGTCAGTGGTTACAATGTGCTCCTGGGAAACAATCCCATAAGCTGGAAGTCAAAAAAGCAAGAGACTCTATCATTGTCCCTAGCTGAAGCAGAATTCAAGTCTCTTAGGAAGATAGCTGGAAAGATTACTTGGTTATGCAGATTGTTTGAAGAATTGGCTATCTCTTTTTCTACTTGTTTTCATCTTTTGTGATAGTCAATCAAGCTTACATATAGCCAAGAATTCAGTGTACCATGAAAGGACCAAGCATATAGAAGTGGATTGTCGTTTTATTAGAGACAAGTACGCAAGAAGGCTTGACGTCCTTGCATCACATTGGGAAACATTCTCAATTGTCTGATAACTTGACGACTAACAGGAATTAAACATTCAACAGTTTTAGGAAAGTTTGGTTGTGCGAAGTCCACCTCCAACTTGGGGGAGGGGGGGGTGTTGAGATTATGTATGTTGTATGTATTAAAAAGCGTACAAAGTCTGCGTAGCTTAGAGTTAGTTGTGCAGTTTGTTAACTTTGTTTATTGAGAGGCGGTTGAGAAAATAGAGAGAGAGAGAGAGATCGAAAGGAGATTTCATTATTGACAAGAGGAAATGAAAATGTACAACTCTAATTACAAGTGCAGTAACCACCTATATATAACTAAGTCAACTAACTAACTCACTTATCACTAATTAACTTAATGCCAGTTGTCAATGATCAGGGGATAACTGTACACTTCTCCAACTGCTCAACATCCCCCCTCAAGCTAGGAGTAATGAAGATGTTTTGTCATTTCTAGCTTGGATACAAGGTAAGTATGATGGACATGTGTAAGACCCTCGGTAAGAACATCGACTGGCTGCTCTGCTGTTGGCAAATAATGAGACTGAACAAGGCCAATTCGAGTTTTCTCACGAATGAAATGACAATCGACATCGATGTGCTTGGTGTGCTCATGAAACACGGGGTTAGCAGCAATCTGTATAGCAGACTTGCTCATAATAAATTAGTACAATCAGTTGCAAAGAGAGCCCCAGTTCCTGAAAAAGTCCATTCAACCAGATAATTTTATCAATAGTAAAAGCTAAGCTTCGATACTCTGCCTCAGCTAAACTACGAAACATGGTGTTTTGCTTTTTCGATTTCCAGGATATCAATGAGCTACCAAAGAAGATCAAGTACCCAGTAATGAACCTCCTAGTATTGATGCAGGCACCCCAATCAATATCACAATAAGCAATGAGCTGGGGTGCTGCCTTAGAAGACATAAGAATCCCTAAACCAGGGCAATGTTTGATATACTTAACCACACGAACTGCAACTTCCATGTGTGAGGCTTTGATGAATGCATACACTGGCTTAAATTCTAAACAACAAATGCAATATCTAGCCTAGTGATGGTCAAATAAAGCAATCTTCCAACTAACTTGTGATAAGTAGAAGGATCAGCTAACAATTGATCATGAGAAGAAGTAGAAGGAAAGTAAGAATCAAACTCAGTATTGGTGAGCTTTTGATTGAGCTCAATAGGAGCCCTAATTGGCCTAGAGACTGATAATTCCAAATCAAAAATTAATTCAAAAGAATATTTGCGCGGATGTATTAGAATTCCATGATCACTCCTGGCAAATTCAATCCCCAAAAAGTACCTCAAATCACTCAAATCTTTGATCTTAAAGTTAGCCTTCAAAATCTGTTTGGTATGCAAAATTAGCTTATGGTTATTGCATATGATTAGGAGGTCATCAACATATATAAGCACAATGACCAAACTGTTGCCTTGATACTTAGTGAACAAAGAGTAGTCTGAATGACCTTGTTTGAAACCAGAATCCAAAAAAGCATTATTCAATTTAATATTCCATTGTCAACTAGCCTGCTTAAGCCCATAAAGAGACTTAAGTAATCTGTAGACTTGTCCTTTGGTACCCTGATCAGTAAAACCCTGGGATAATATCATAGATACTTCTTTATTGAGATCACCTTGAAGAAATGAGTTGAACACATCCATCTGGTGGATGGCCCAACCATGAGCAATAGATAAAGAAATCACAACCTGACAGTAACCATTTTGACAACATGGGAGAAAGATTCTTGATGATCCAAGCCTTCCTTTTGATTGTATCCTTTAGCAACCAATCGAGCTTTGAATCTCTCAACTTCACCATTAGCATTATACTTAATCTTGGAAACCCACTTACACCCAATGGCCTTCTTCCCCATATGTAGCTGAGTGACTTCCCAAGTATGATTGTCTTCCAATGCTTGAATTTTCACTTTGCATTGCTTCAACCTATCTTTTATCCTTGACTGCTTCATTATAGCTATTGGGTTCTTGATCCACAGAGAGCTTAGTAACAAAACTCTTGTAAGAGTCTGAAATGTGATCATAAGGCAAAACATCACTAATAGAATATAAGCAACTACCAACATTTCCTTTCTAAGGTAGAATATAATCTATATGCCTAATAGGTGGCTTAACAGCTCTAGTTGATTTCCTAGTTGCAACTTGAGGATTCAATGGAGGTTGAGAAGTTGATGATGTGGGATAGTCAAAAACTTCAGTTGGAGCATGGATTAGATCATCATTATCTGTAAAAGATGAGGGAAAAACACCTTCTAGAGAGTTAGATGGTACTATGGTATCATCAGTGATAGCATTAACCTCACCACTAGAAGTAACTGGAGCATTGATGGTTGATGTAGAGATGGACTCAGGATAATAAACAAGTGCAGGATCCCGATTCTCCTCAATAGAACAAGACATGAGAAATTATTGCACATCATAGCCATCAGAAGTAATTACCTCAGACTGAAATGGATAAACATATTCATGAAAGATCACATCCCTACTAACAAAAATATTTCTAATTTTCCAATCATATAGCTTATAACCTTTCTAATTAATAGCATATCCAAGTAGCACTTCTTTCCTTGCCTTAGGTGCAAATTTATCACCTCTTATCAAATTTGTAGCAAAACATAAACAACCAATGACCTTGAAATGTGACAGAGATGGCAACTTTCCATGTAATACCTCATATGGAGTCTTATTTTGTAGCACAGACAAAGGGATTCTATTGATAATAGAAACTGCAGCCTCTATACACTCCCCCCAAAAGCTGTAAGGAAGATGACCTTGAATTTTAATGGCTCTAGTAGTTTTCAAAATATGCCTATGTTTTCACTCCACGACTCTATTTTGTGTGGAGTGTGTGGGTAAGAACTTTGATGAATGATGCCGTGCAATTTAAAAAACTCAAAGACAGTTAGCATTAAAAAATTCTCCTCCATTGTCAGACCTAAATACTTTAACAATTTTGCCAAACTGTGTCTTTATCAGTGCAAGAAACTGCTTAAGGATCACAATTACATCAGATTTCAGTACAAGTAAGAATGTCCATGTCCACCTAGAATAGTAATCTACTAATGTAAGAAAGTATCTCATACCATTGTAAGTAACTACTTTGTAAGGGTCCCAAATATCCATGTGCACCAAATCAAAAATTGCAAGGGCCTTTAGGGACAAACAATAATACACTGATCAATAGTAGATTTGTTGCACATACGGAATTTTTTGTTCTTTTAAGTACTACCATTGGAATATGTCCTAACCCCTTATGCCATAAGTCAAGATCAAGGTTTTTATTTGTGACTGACAGTGTAGTGATCTTTCCATCTCTATTCCTTCCATCCTTATTCTGTTTATTCTGCTGATGTGCTTGTGTATTCAACACATACAGTCCATCCTCAAGACTACCAATCCCCTTCACCCTCCCAGAGAAGAGGTCCTGAAATACACAAGATGTAGGAAAGAATGTGACACAGCAATTCAATTCTCTTATCATTTTTTAAACTGACAAAAGTATAAATCTGAATGGTGGTACACATAAAACATTCCTAATGAGATCACTTTCAGTCAGCTAACAGTCTCCAACATGAGAAACTGAAGCTGAATCACCTGTTGGCAATTGAACTTTCCCTGCATTTCCTACCAATATCTCATTATGTAAGTGATTCTTGTTACTTAGCATATGGTTTGTTGCCCCGGAATCCACAATCCATTTTATCAAAGCTAATTTATTTTGTGTGAAAGTACCTGCCATATTTGCACTTCCATAAGTGTTGGTGAAAACATTGCTGCTCAGCACAACTCTCATCTGGGAAATCTGCTCCTGTGTTAAGCCACTCAGCATTTGAGATACCTGCTCTTGAGATGTAACTGCCATATTTGCACTGCTATGAGTGTTAGTCAAATCAAGCGTGTTCAATATAGCCATAAGCTGAGAAACTTATGCTGGTGTCAAGCCATTCAACAACTGTGTGAATTGATCTTGTGTTGGTGTTTATACTCCCATAACTGCATTTGATTTCTTCTTGGATTTGAAATCCGGTGGATAACCAATCAATTGGTAGCAGTTGTCGATCACATGGTCTGTAGCATGACAATGGTCACATGTCATCAGTTAAAAGCATCATCCTCTTGTATATCCTTTCATGTGAGAAGTCACAATACATGTTATTATAATTGGCATAAGTCTTCTTCTGAAAGGATTTACTGCTTTGAAAGGATTTTTGACCATTGTTGTAACCACTGTTTCTCGAAGTATATAGAGCTATAGGCTCCAATCCATCATGAATCAATCCAGCAATTCCTTTCTGGTTTTCATCTTGAAGGATCATGCCATATATTTGATTAATGTTAGGCAAGTTGCTTTTCATCAAAATCTGACTCCTTACTTGAGCATAATTGTCATTTAGCCCCATTAAAAACTGCAAAAATGCGCTGATATTCCAATTGTTCAGTGTACTCCTTAGATTTGGGACAATCACATCCTGGTGGGGATAGAATTGAGTCATACTCATCCCACAAATTCTTAAGTTTTGTGTAATAAGTTGACACAGTTGATACTCCTTGTGTCAACGTGAAGATTCCTTTGTGTAACTGATACAATCGATTAGCATTCACCTTATCAAATCGTTCCTTTAAATCAAGCCATACCTGAGTGCACTCGATGAGAACTATATTCCACTCAAGAGATCCTTACTCACATTGCCTGTCAACCATGAAGTAACAATCGCATTACATCGATTCAAAATTTTCTTCATTTCCCCTTCATAGTTATCCCTAGAAACAGTCCTATCCACAAATCCTAGGTTGTTCCTTCCAAGCAAAGCTAGTTCCATTGCTTTGCTCCATAGGGTATAATTCTCCATTCCAATCAATTGAATTCCAACAGATACTGCTCCAGGTATATCTGATGAACTCAAATAAAGTGGATGATGATGATCGATACTTGTGGTTACGTTCCTGTTGTTCCATTTCCTGACGATTCCTCCGTAATCGTCATAGATTTAATCACAAAGAGAATTTACACTTGATTTTCAAACAAAAAAACAATCAATTTCACGAAGCACAAGGATTGTGACACAAATTTGAACAATGAAAGACAAAATTTGATCGATTTCTCAAAGAAAACAAGGAATTACAAATCGAAATCGAACAACAAATGAATAAAAATTGCAAAATTTCAACCGCAAACACAACCAGAATCCTTTTATGAACAAATCCTCTCGATTTTCTATCACAATTCTCGAGATAAAAAATCCTAGATCCGTTCAAAATCGCTCTGATACCGTGTTAACTTTGTTGATTGAGAGGTGGTTGAGAAAATAGAGAGAGAGAGATCGAAAGGAGATTTCATTATTGACAAGAGGAAATGAAAATGTACAACTCTAATTACAAGTGCAGTAACAACCTATATATAACTAAGTCAACTAACTCACTTATCACTAATTAACTTAATGTCAGCTGTCAATGATCAGGGGACAGTTGTACATTTCTCCACAATACAAGAAAGTATAGAAATGGCAACAAAAAATTTAATATTTGGCAACAACTTAGTTTTATTGTTGGCAAAGAATTTTTTTGTTGCCAAAGAATTTAATTTTGTTGTCATAGTATTGATTATTGTTGCAAAAAATACTTTTGGCAAAAAAAAAAAAAAAAAAAAGTTGTTTCACGTTGTTGCAATAACAACCGTTGGGAAAAACCTCTGCAACAAAAAGAAAATTGCCAAAAGTACTTTTTGCAACAATAATCAATCTATGGCAACAAAAATAATATTGTTGCCAAATATATTTTTTCTTGTAGTGCTAACTGCTTAGACTAGATATTTTATCATAGCCGGTTAGTAAGTTTCACCTTTCCTTAGTTGTCATCTAGTTGTATAAATACTTGTAGATATTTTTGAATGAGATTGAGCAGTTCAATTCTCCAATTCATTTCTCTGACACACTCTCTTTCGTTTTTCTGCATCTGTGTGTGCATTGCTTCATTGTAGCTTGAGCATTTGCATGGTTTGAGTTTAACAAAAAATATTAGGTTAATTAAATAGAGAAACAATGACCATGTTAAGAAAAAGCTTATTTATTGCGAGCTGGAATCTAACAGATAGATTGTCTGAAAAGAAAAAAGAATGTATTTAATAATGTGTTAAAGTTATATACACAAACAATGTGAGAAATTTTATATTATCAGATTATCTTTTACTTGCTACACAACAAGTAACTGATAAATTTGGTTTTATATTCAAGATATAAATCTCATATTGAAGAATTGGAAAATAATAATCTGTTTGCCTTTTTCAAGCACGATTGTTTTAGCCGTGTAGGTAATATATTTTTCCAGTTAGAAATCTGCCCAAGGATTGAGTTAGAATCTCCATGTTGGATAAGTTTACTTGTATTTGTTTCTACATTGTATGAACAACTTGTAATTATATGGTAGTTCTAAAATTTGCATTAATTAAACGTTTCCTCATTACGTGTTACTTATATTTCCATTCCTTGGCTTCATTCAAAAACTACAAAAATAAATAAAAAATATTAAACTCATTGTCCGTCACACTTTCTTCTTAAGAAATTGTTTCCTCTATGACATTGGAGATGGGGAAAAGGACACCAAGAATCTAACATGCATTATTTTTTTGTAAGATCTGCTACTATAGTTTGGGGTAATTTCTCAAAATCATCATCCACCTTACAATTTTTCTTTAAAAGTCATTAAACTAATTGTTGTTACTTTAAAATATCCAACTAGTGTATTATTGTACGAAAGTCGGTGAACTAATATTTATAACTTTAAATTGTCGAACTTACAAATTTTCCTACAAACGCCACTAAACTAATATTTGCAACTTTAGCACTGAACTTATGGTTTAGAAAATAAATACGCTAATAATTAGTATATGATAAAATGACGATTGATGCATCCAAGGGTGTGATCTACTGGTCAAAGAAGTAAGGTTAGAACCATGAGGATTTTGGTGATAACATTTTGGCAGAGGCAAAAACATTAAGTGATTTTTTCGCATCAGTCCAAATTTTAAAGTACAGTTACTCGATACTTGTGTTGATGGGAGGTACCATGCAAAGGCGGATCCAAAATTTAAAGTTTATGGGTTCCTATAGTGACCTCAATCAAACATTTATAAATGTTTTATTTTATATACAACGTATGAGAAAAAAACTACTCGGATCTTGTGAACTCGTAACTATCACACTGCATCCGCCACTAGTAACAGGTACTCGTGGAATTAGTCGAGGTACGCAAGCTGACCCGGATTCCACAGTTATATATATAAGTGACAAAATATAAATTAGTGATTATTTGAGAAATTAACTTAGTGAAACGTGGAGGGTGTCACTTTCTCCTTTTATGTTGGAACTAGATGCCGGTGGCCCGTGCTACAACAATTTAAGTCTTCCTGTTAAATTTAAAGCATTTTCTAATTATAATATTAATATGTGTTTTTAATTTTAACTTTTTCTTTACTAACTATGTATGTGATATTTGATTTTAGAGTATTTTCCTTGTTCCGTTTTATTAAGGTAATCTTTGATACTTCTATGCAGAGATATGATGTGAAGGCTTCGATGAGATCGGATTAGTATAAGTAACCATAAAGATTGACTGAATTTTGTACTAAAACAGTTAGGGGTCATTTGGTTTGGTTGTTGATTAGAGTTATCCTGCGATTAATTATGCAAAGTTTAGTTATTTATGTATGAGTTATTTCATCTTCTACTATGGATAGAATAATACATAAATTGACTCATAACTAATACATGTTTTACTTGTGTGGGATTATAAAATGGTAAGTAAACATTGCATGGCGTGCTAAATTTTACAAAAAATAACTAAATGCTGTAAAACATGATATTAGTTGTGCTAGTTTAATTACATGAATAACTCCATTCCTAACCAACAATCAAAGGACCCCTTAACTCTTTCAAGAGTGTGCTCGCCAAAATTCTCCACTTACCTTATTTTTTATTTTATTTTTCTTTTCAAAAGAGCCCCAACCCACATATATAATAAAAATACGCCATGTGTAAGAAAAAGTATATAGTTGAGAAAATCATGGCTTCAATAGTAAATAATTTCAACCCCTAAAGTATCAAATGGATCAAAAAAATAATGACCATCATGTGAAATTTCATTGCAGTATAATGGAGTTTGAAACTTTTAAAAGTGAGCATCGCCCTTGCGACACTATTAATCATCCAAACCCATAAATGATACCACAAGTGTAGGAAGTCGTATATAATTCATATCTAAACATAACAATGGAATACAGTAGCCATGTAACATGTAATACAATAGCCATGTAACTGAATAATAATCTCAGTTAATCAAAATTATTTTAGTTATTTGATTTTTGTAATTGAAAAATAATTCTACTCAAGGTTAATTTAAAACGCATCTAAGATTTTATAGAATATAAATATTATAGTCAAGAACAAGCGTCATTTTCTTAAATCTTGATACGTATTTTTCATTAACAACATTAAACAACTTAATCATAAGAGAACCCCACCAAAATGGCACCTGGAATTCTACATGTTAATAGTCCTTCCCGTCCATAATATATGGTGTTTTTAGTTTGGGCAAATTTTTTTAAAAAATTTACTCACCCCTAAAAAATAAGAGATGTTTTTATGAAATTACTTTTAATTTAATAATATTTATTTATTATGATTTCTAGATTATGTAAAAATACACTTATCTAAATAAAGTAAATTAATAAAAATTTAATACTTTTTTAATTATATAACAATTGTGTAGTATTTATTTTAGAGTACATGTAGAAGCTACAAAGTAGGGGTGGGCGTTCGGTTCTTCGGTTCGGTTTTGTCAAACTTCGATTCGGCTATTTCGGTTTCGGTGTTTTGAAGGTGGACACCAAACACCGAGCAAAACTAGTTCGGTTCGGTTCTTTCGGTTTCGGTTTTTTGAAGTTTGGTTCGGTTCGGTTTCGATTTTTTCAATTCGGTTTTTTTGATATGCATGACGGATCCTCAAGGTCTGCCCGGTCTTAGCTTAGTCCAGTGGATGAACATGCAAAAAAACCAATTGTATAACTTGATCAACCATACATTTAATTAATTGAAAAAGATGCCTTCAAACACACAAAAGTAGATAAAAAGAACATACACTGTATTCTAATTCTCTAAAGATTTAGATTACAAAATCAAATGGTGAAGCAGCAAAATGAATTTTTTTTCCACCTCATGAATCTTTCACAACCATTACATTCCATCATAAATAGATCTATTAAGAAAGATAAGAGAAATGAATAAGCAAAACTACAAGGTAAAGACTTTAAAAACCCATCTGCAAAATCAAGACTTTCATCACCAAAATTTATCCCAAATAAAAAGATTGGACTATTTAATACTTTTTGGCTAATACATAAAATTTCGGTTTAAACCGAAAATTCGAAAAATCGAACACTAAATCCCGAACACCGAACTGAACCCCGAAATTTCTGAAAATCGAAACTGAACCGAAAATTCAAAAAACCGAACACCAAAAAACCAAATTAATTTGATTCGGTCAAATTTTTTTATTTTCGATATTTATGCCCAGCTCTACTACAAAGTAAAAACATTACAAAAAGGGGTAGCAAAACACAGTACTTCACCTAAGCTATTAATGCAAATCCAAGATACAACCTAAAAAGTGCAACGAAGATATGAGACAGTTGGCTAGTAGGCCCCACGTGAAATGATTGCCTTGAACAGGTGATTACATTATCAAAGGTAGATTTTTGCTGAAATTGTCAATGTACAAATAATAAAGCAGATAGAACAGCCTTCCTAAGCGAGCAAATGATTGAAATCTCAAAACTACCCTTCATTCTAAATTCTATGACATGTAACGGCCATGTCGATCCTAGGATCAACATCCACTCTTCTAATATAGTATTATTTTTGTAAAAATAAAATAAAATAATGGTAGGTAAAAGTCAGTAAATGGATGCATAAATTAGGGAATTTTAGCGACCATCAGTGTTAAATTGCCGAAAATCCATCCACCAAACATGACAAATGTATGTTACGAAATGTCAAATCTAACCTAAAGAATAACATGTCTCATGTGAATTTCAATCTTGAAGTGTGCTCAAAATTTCATGCGTTAAATTTTTAGTACAGATGAATATTCATGAATGCGACAACTAAGCTAAGGTCAATAAATTTGAACGATTTTTGTTTACACATTTATAGTGACTATTTCTGTAGATAGACACAAGACGTTTCTCATTTTAGTGAAAATCAGCAATGTTTAAGAAATGCCGCCACATATATATAAATGAATTCCATTTAAAGTAACCTTTGTTTGCTCCTTTTCTCTCCTTAATTCCAAAGTAACCTCGCTACAAGAGAACATGAAATTAGCTATGGCTTTTTGTCGGTAATTCCTAGCTAATCCGTCGCTAAATAGCTCCTCGCTAATTATATTTTCTTGTAATACGTCGCTAATCCGTAGCTAAATGAGATTAGCATGGGATTTTGCTGTTTAGCCACGAAATTTTGTCCGACGCTAATTTCATGTTTTCTTGTAGTGCCTTTTGCACTGTGACTATACATAATTATGGCTGTTATTTTCTGTCATACCTCCCTATGACTGTTGAATTTGAGAAAAAGTTGCACGTAAACCATGTTAGTAACCTTTATTTGAAAAATATACTTAAACAGAAACTGAAACAAATTTGCAGAAACAAAAATCAGTAGAATAGTATCTGAAAATATGTGTAGGAATTAAATCGAGCCCACTGAATGCACAGTGTGTCCTTAAGGAAATTATTCCCCTCAATGTATTCAGGTTGTGGAATATATCCTCCCAGGATAGAACGATTTACTCACCGTAGTAGCGGTACTGCAAACTTTAGTGACAGCGAACCACTCGAAGGCTGTAAATCACACAAGCATTTTATGAAGTGCAGAAGGAAAAAGATAGAAGAATTCAGAAATTTCGTTAGGAAAATCTGAAGGGATGACTAGATATTTATAGCCAATAATAGGTGTCTGTTAAGGAAATAGGTATGTCTTTTCTGAAAAGGCATGTGCCTTTTCGGCAAAAAAAAAAAAAATTGTCTTTCCGAGAAAAGCAAAGGAAATAAAACTTTCATTTCCCATTCACACCAAATACCTAGCAAACTATTGATAAATGATAATATCAGACGGTCACTAAAAATGTATTTCTTCAAAAAGTTACTGAAAAAGATAAAGACAAGGGAAGAAAATAGTTTTCTTACATTTGTTTGCCTGAAAGGTAATAGAAAAAAGTAACAGATAAAGTAAGATCTCCTACAACTTTTGCAAAACGTCGTTTCTTGTCCAAAATCTTTTACATTTATCAAAACTTTCTTGCTTAAAAATTCAAGAGGAAAAAGAATTCCGTCAATTTCCTTTTCCTAACAACCAAACGGTTGTGGTGCAGTGTCAAAATAATGAGGCAAAACCACTGTCTAATCTTCCGAAAGAAAATTAAAATTATTGGATAGTTTGTAATCATATGTGGAGTATCTCATAATGGAAAGTAAAAGGTTTTATATATTAAGAGCTCTGAAATTTTTAATTTTTATTAAAAACTTGGCTTCAAATTTAAATAAGCGTGTCATGATATAAGATGACTATTTTGAATATATAGTCTACTTCCAACTCTATAAATTCAGGTATTTTTTCACACAAAGTAGCTAAGTTAATTTACAATATATATAGTCGCTTTGTTATATCCAAAAGAGCCTATGTATATTTTTTAAAAATATATACAGATAATACCTGGTCAAAGAAAGTAAAATGAATAATAATTTGTTTTTTTGACAACTTACAAATGATGAACTTACAGTATATAATCTGTACGGAGAAAGCGTGAAAAGAATTTAGAGTAACAGACTTTAGTGATAGAGACAAGCTATCAAAAATGAAAAGATTCTATGGAAGAAAAAGAGGAAGCACACAACTTTTATCACGACTTTTCAAAGTTGTAGCAGGAAAATCTGGTGCGAAATTTGAAATTTTCGTGAATTAAAAAACAAGGGAATGCCGACCCCTTATTTTCTTTCAAGAAATTAAACTTAAAGGTGTCGAGGGTAACATGACAGACCAAACATAATTGTCACATCATATCATATCATCATCATCAAACTTTGACCTAGGTAGCTAGCATAATTAGTTTGAAATCTAAGGATTTACAATTTTTAGTTGACGCTAATTCCTAACCCTACTCATTCAGTTACCTAACTCCACACTTGGAGCTCAACTTCTGGTGTTATTAATTGGAAATTTGTTGCAGTTTAACTTTAGGTGAAAAGTCGTTTGTTTGATTATATTTTCCTTTATGTAAATATTTGCAAGAAGCTTTTAGACAGAACTTAAGTATATATATTGATAGTGTAATTAATTTTTTATATTATTGGTGTAATTAATTATAATATCATGTTGCTTGTCTTTTATTCTAGCTCATCAATCGGTGCTACTTATTAAATAGAGTCAAACCTGCAAGTACCTTTGGTTTGATTGTGTAAATACTATTTACACGATCGAAGCATATAGATACGCAATTTTGGGACTATCATTTACGTCATACCCACAATATATAAAGTTTGCAAGTCTACTCACTTTGAAATAACTTCAGACATGTGGTTAGGCTTGATAAAGTCAAACTTCAGATAAAATTTAAAATTTTATATAGTTGAAGTTCAAGCACATATGGCTGAAGTTCAGTCATTCTTGCCTAAATTTCAGCTATATATGCTTGAACTTCAAATGCCTGAAGTTATATTATATATGGCTGAAGTTCAGCCATTTTTGCATGAACTTCAGCTATATATGGCATGATTCGGTCAGCCTGAACTTCAGTTTAGTTGTGTGTAACTTCAGACTTTTTTATCTAAAGTTAGGCATTGTAAATTCTAACTTCAGGTACCGCATATCTAAAATTAATTCGAAGTGAGAAGACGTACAATTTTTTTTTAAAAGTGATTACAAGTTTAATAACAGTGTCCAAATAGGATACACTGTGAAATATCTTTACCTATTTACACCGACAATCGTAGCATCCTCCCGATCCAACAAGCTCGTGAGGAAATTGCTAAGGAGTCACCCCGACGTCCTACAATAGATCGCATACGAAGAAATTCCAAAAGACATGAGTTGGGTAACATATGAAGATCAAGAATTGTTTGATGATCGGATCTAAAAGGCTAGGAAGTAATGCACAAATACTTTCATGTGCTTGTAACGTCACTGTGAGCTGAAATGGAGTCATCGGAGGGGCAAAAGGAACCAAAATGGGCATTAAAAAGCGTTGGACTTGATACCGTAACACACATTTGCGTTGCGGTGCAAAAATATGGCACCCATTAAACAAGCTACTTCCGAATGGACAAGAAGGGATTGCTCAGATGGTAAGCATTCTTCACCTTCAACCCAAAGATTTTGGGCGAGCAAAAAGGAAAAGAGGGGTGGGGGGGGAGGGGTTGGGGTTGGGGGGTCTGGGGGTCTGGGGGGAGGGGTTAAAAAAAGCTACTTCTAAATGTTTGCACAAATTTGCGCTCAAGCTGCAAAATTGCAGCGCAAGACTTCATCAACCCCACTGGAAGCTTTTATTTTAGGGATATACTTTTTAATATTTCTTCTTTTTTCGAGTTCTATTTAAACCTAAAGTATTTCATTAGTCATTAACTTAATTTTTGGATGGTAATTAATATATTGAGAAAGGAAAAATATTGGCCGTTATTTTTTGAACTCTTGATATTTAATTACATCATGATTTGACTTCTTGTTAAGATTTCTGCTAGCTCTATAATAAACTTGGTTGGTTTTCTGTTTCAATTTCAATGTTCTTCGTTTCTGTATGTGAGATTGTGGAGTTGAATTAGTGTCACGGCTTAATTTTTATATGTCGAGGCGTGACCGGCATTCAATACCTTAATTTGGTTAGACATAGCGGCTTGTCCTTTCTAACTTGTATTATCATGTTACATACTCAACGTGCCTTTGAAGAGACTTGGAACAATTTTTAGATATTCTACACCAATCTTCTAATAACTAAATAATGTCAAAAATGTAATTGATCATGTAGACTGAACAACCATAACCCAACTTTCTGACACATCAATGAAACTTGTATTGGAGTATCGACGAGAATGCACCGGACAAAGGATACCCTGAATAATTCTAAAATAATATAAAAAATAAACAAATATGACTGTCTGCGGTCTGTATGGAAACGAAAGAAACTACATAGTCAAATACGGAGCTCACCAAGCAATGGTTGAATAAGGGGCGGACCAAGCTTGTAGTCATCATAAAACAATATCACTATTATATTAAGAAACAACCACTAAGTATTTCTTATTTAAGTACATTTTTCCTTCTTTAGCTATTAGGTAGTTACCGTAATTTTTCTTGCACTTTGCTGTGGCAATTAGTAAGTGTTTATATGATTACTCGGAGCCCTTTTGTACAACCACCAAATTTTTGTGTATCATTATGTAAATAATAACAACCTTTGTAAGACTGCTCTTAACCCTTTATACTGGTTATCCTATGGTAATGTTAATGACGTTTATATGGTTACTAGTAACTTGTAACTTGTGATTATTATTTGAGTTGTTCATGCATAATTGTTATGCTTTATCTGTGAAAGTGGATTATGGAATTGTATACACTACAATATCGTATTTCTTTGTTGATATTTGCACATATTAATAAAAAACATATAGTATTTTTTATTTAACGTTTGTCACTACTTTATGATACTCAGTGAGTACCCCCGTTACTCCCTTTCCCCTTTCCTCCACTCTATCACTATATGCAGATTTTGATTCGAGTTCCAACGTGTGATCATTAGATGACTATTGTTTTATTAGTGGTGAGTCAGTTGTCTAGTTCAATAGCGACTCAAAGCTTTCGTTTAGATTTATTAAATCTTATTATACTGATTCTGTCTTTGTATAAAATCAGTCTTAGTTGCTCATGACTTGAACTGTCCAGTCCTGCATCTTATAGTGTGTTTTAGTGTTGTAATCAAATATTTAGAATTGGTTATTCCATCAATGTCTTATACTTCGACTTGTTATCGGTTTAAGTTCCAGACTATGGGTTTTATGTTTATGACTCTAATCACGATTAGAGTAATTTGGACCGTAACATAAACGGAGGGAGTATTTTCTCAAAATAAAGGGGAGTATCAATTTTGCTTACCTAGCAAGTTGTCATTTGAAGTGTCGTACCCCAACTTGGAGATAAGAATAGAACAAGCATAATAATGGAGAGGACCAATAACATGAGCCAAATTGGCTGGCAAAATGTGGCTATAGCTAGATCGAGTATCTTATCAACTTTTAAGATCCCAACATATATAGCAAAAAAAGCAGGTACGTACATGTGATATTACTGATTGTAGCCAGGGTAATCAAATGTACTACTGTCCGTACTATATATATCATCCATCCATGTTTGGGAATTGGGACCAATTAAATTAGGGTTTCGGCTGAACATTCGATCTGAATATATACTACCTTCTCCTGTTGTAACCTAAATTCTTGTAACCCTACCTGACTTGTCAAAGACTCTTTTCTTTTTTATTTCTCAATCGGTGTCTAGTACTTGCATTGGAACCCAATTAAATCTGAAATGCGCATTGCATGGCCATTGGGTCAAAAATATCCTTCTCGTTCTTAAAATTTTCAAATATACCCCTGCCTTGACGTAAGTTATCGGCCAAAATAACCCGAAATTATTTTTTAAACCCTGCTCCATCATTTAAACCCGACCCAACTAAATGATAACCCATAAAATACCCTTATTCCCCCAATACATACGTATGAAGTTTGAGGGAATTGGAGAATAAGGGGATCTTATTGGTTATTATTTATTTGGGTCGGGCTTAAATGTTAGAGCGGGTTTAAAAAAATGATTTCGGGTTATTTTGACGGATAATTTCCGTCAAGGCAGGGGTATATTTGAAAACTTTAAGGATGGGAGGGGTATTTTTGACCCAAAATAAGTTTGGAGGATATTTTTAGCCTTTTTTCCAAAGTAGAGGGGTATTTTTGACCCTTTTCCCTTCTTTTTTTTCATTCACAAGGGTTCGAACCAAGACCTCTCTGAATAAAGATCGAGGGATCCCAATCATCCCATCACAACTCATGTCGGTGACTTTTCAAAGACTCAAAAGTAAATAACCAATAAATTCTTATGTGAAACAAATAAACCAGTTAAAGTTTTACATATATATGAAGGGAAAATAATTTACTTGAAATCTCAATATATTTCTTAATGTTCTCCGAAATTTTCTTCACACATAACATAGCTAGTGACATTCTTACTTATAATGGTACAAAACTTACTTTGACTAAAAAACTAGAAATTAAAATTAATTCCTATGTTCTTTTTCTACAAATATCAAATAATTTTAGTTTACTACTACAATTTTAAATTAGTTCCCATATACAAACAACTGCATATGTTATCTGGAACTGAGGAATAAGTAAGTCATATTTTCAAACAAAATACTTATTCCCTAACTTGTTTTTCTAATATATCTTTGAATTAAATATCTTTTTGTCATTTTTTTTTTTTTTTGAAAATAGAACTTAAACCATTTTTTATCCGACATGAAGCCAGGCACCAGCCTCATTTAATTTGAAAAAGTTAACATAGCAAGTTGGACTGTCGGAATGGATATAAGGACGGTGCAATTTTTGGGGTGTTTCCAAGGAATATATGCAATATATCTTCATTGTCTCCTTCTTCCTCATGTCATGATTTTACCCAATTAACAATCAGTTAATGTTAAAAGAAAAAGTCTTTTTACTCGAATAGTTTTCTCTTACAAATAAACAACTATAGTTAGCTAATGCTCTAAATTGAATCATGATAAACTACAGAAAACTGAGTGGCATTTCACTATATATATATATATATAGTAATTTTCTGGTAAGAGTTTCAAATTAATGAACTTCTTCCGGTACCCCTCAAATAATATATTTATTTTCTTGTCTATTAAATGGGCAAGATTCACCAACTGCAGCACTTCTTTTCTCTTTAGTTTTCACTTTTCCAGCCTTCCTCACCAAGAAGAAAGAGAAAAAGGAAAAAAAAAAAAAAAAAAGGGGGAGTAACTTGAAATTTACATGACGAAATTATAAATTTTTTTTCGTTTGAGGAAAAAAAAAATAGTACTGTAACTAACTACTAGGTGCTAATAAGGTAGGAGAATTTTGTACAAGAGGTAGGCAGCGGCTAGTCGTGGAGTTACATATTCCACAGAGTACACCTGGTATTCAGATAAGTTTAAGATAATTTTGGAGATATGGTACGTACATCCTTGGAATTATGCTAAAAGATACACTCAATTTGCTTCCTGAAAAATGGAAACAAAGATTTGGTAGAAATCTAAAGCTGCAAGTGAATCTGTCTATAAGTAGCTGGTGGCCCAGGCGCACAGCACACAGAAAAATAAAAGAAAAAAGAAATTGATGAGATGAGTTCTACTATAATTTATTTTTAATATTTCACCACTCCATGAAATCGATAATAAAATATAACACAAAAAATTTGTATATATAATACACTTATAAAGTCTTTTTTATATTTAAATTGTTATAACTGGTCACAAGAAATCATTTGTTATATTTTTATAGTACATTGGGGTTTGATGATCCCAAGGTCCCTGCCAGATAACCAAAAGATTTATATATGAATTAGGAGATAAATATGAAAACAGAAGAAGAAAGCGGCTCAAAATATTTCACACTTCGTTATGTCCGATATTGTTTCCTTCTACTTTTCTAATTTTAGTAGAGAAAAAAAGAATTTTAGTGATTAAAAGAAAAACCCTTTTATACTTAGCATTTATTAATGTATGTCAAAGATCTCGTATTTGATGATGATTCAAAATTTTAACATGTGATTACGAAGCACGAAGATTGAACATATTTGGAGAACATTTGGATGCAGCACATAATCGTAAGTACGTTGAGAAAATTAATAGTCATTTTGCGTTGTCTGATTAATATTATGGTTATGACTGAATGAAAATAACAAATACTTCAAGATTTAGTGATTAAAAAAAAGATTTAGTGATTAAAAGAAATCCCTTTTGTTCTTAGCATTTATTAACGTATGTTAACGATTGGTAATTGAATGTTATTCAAGGGGACAAAGACAGAGGCAGCGCATCCAAGATTTGAACTTTGAAAATAAAAGAATTAACTTAAATAGTCGTTAATATAATGCAATTATACAACTGTGTATAATCTATGTATAATTTAAGTATTGCATGCATATAATTGTGTATAATATATGTATACCTGCTAAAAAATGTAAATAGTGAATCCTGTCAGCTATATATGCAAAGATCCTTTTTTTAAACCTAGAATTTATTTTATTTTCTGAATTTAGAACACATTATTTGTATTTATCTAGTATTTTTTTTTTTCAATACATATATAGACAACTAGGAGAAGTGAAGCCCGTGCAGACATGTGTGTGCGATTTTATATTTCTACGATTGTAAGAATCTTTCAGCATATTTTAATGTATTTCTCAAAAGTAATATATGAAAATAATATAATATAGCATTACACAATCATTGATGTATTGTTGTACTTATTATGTTCTTAATGACCGTGAAAAAAGGCACGTGATAGTTAAAATGAGATTGAAGAAGTGTAAATTTCGAGTCATATTTTTTTATAATTTTTTCAAATCTGTTTGCTAACGTGTTAAAAGCGCTAGGTTGCGTTACTATTACTTAGAATTGATTTGATTGTCCTAAGAAGTGATTGAAATTTGTGTTGTTTTACAGTTGAGTAACATATTTTTACACTATTAGTATTTATTATTATTTTAAAGATAGTACTTAAAATTTAAATACAATAACTTTAGCAAGAAAAAAGTCATTAATATACAGGTACTCTTCAATTTTTAAGATGTAATGCAGACACAATGCTATTAGAAAAAACAAAATTGCTCTATATAAATTTTATAAAATATTAAAGTATTTTTGTATTATTACTAATGAGTTAAGACTCAAAATGGAAAAAGCCGGTTCATTATTTTTCTTACTTTCAATTGTAAACATAGGACAATCAAACTAGTCCGCACTTTAAAGAAGAAATGAATATGAACAAATTTTAAGAAATTTATTTTCTAAATGCTACATAAGCCTGCACCAATTTTTGTGCATAGCCTGAATTTAATTCGTCTTTAAATAATTAATATGTAGAATAACAAATGAAGAAGTTACTTTATAATACGCTATCCTCACGGTTTAGCATATAAGTTAATTAGGCTAGCTTTTACTAAACTATATACTTAATCAAATTTAAATATGCGACAAAAAGAAGAAGCCCTGAATTACCCTTCTTATCCTTTGAATATATTTTCTATTATATCATATTGGCTATTAACATGCATACCAAAAAAGTTATTAGCTAGTAACAAATACTTCCTGTCCTATAATAAGTGTCACTTTAGTAAAATAAAAAAAGAAATTATATCATAATAAGTGTCACTTTAGGAAGCCAACGTATAAATTGACTAGTTTTTTTCAACTCTACCTTAGACAAAAACTGACAAGTTAAAGTAACATCTAAATGATGATTGGAAGAGGCACATAGTAACTTGGTATTGTTGAATCCCAATGTCAAAAAGATTACTATTTGTGCATGCTCTAATCAAGAGAAAAAAATAATTTATATTTATTATATAGGGATAATTGAATAAATTTTATATTGCATTATTGATTTCTTAATATACGTATTTTTTACGAAGATGATACTTATTATGAGACGGATGAGTAATATAAGTAACATGAGCAAAACGTGGCATGCAGACATGATGTGTTGATGTGTCCATTAACTGGGCCTGCTACCTCAAAAAAGATGAAGTGGGCCAACAAAGAAAAGTTATAACTGGACATCCCCATGCAAGGGGTGAAATTGTCAAAGCAACACAAATATTCAAGGAGCAAGCCACGGCACGTTACCTTTCAGCCAATGGAATTGCTCCAATTCTACGAAATGACTAAACTACCCTGAACATGCCAAAGTAGGCATGTTGACCTGCTGTGTGCTTATCCCCATATATTACTATTATATATAAGAGGGAATGTGAGGACTTTTGTAGTCCTCACAATAATTTCCCAAATTTTTAAAAACTTTTTCATTAATTACTTTTATGTCCTAATTTTATTTATTTAAGTCAATTTTTTTATTTTTTATTTTTAAAGTTTACTTTTCAAAAGCCTATCGATTTTGACTTTTGTAGTCCTTACAATAATTTTCAAATTTTTTTAAAACTTTTTAATTAATTACTTTTAGGTCCTAATCTTATTTATTTATGTCAATTTTTTTGTTTTTGTTTTTAAAGTCTACTTTTCAAAAGCTATCGAACCTCCTACCTCATTTTTCACGTTCTTTCATTTTTCGATTGGTGCTCGATATCCGCATTTGAGCCCAATTAATCCGATAATTCGCACCGCATCGCGCCTATTCGGGGGAGCGCTTCCTCCAAAGATTTTTTTCCATATCCATGTTCGAACCCCTAATCCCTAATTAAGAGAGGAGCAGCTCCATCCGCTGCACAAGTTAAATTATGTATTTGTCTTAAAAGTTCATTAACTATGTATAGATTATTTATTTAGAACTAAATAACTTTAAAATTAGGATACATAAATTATAATGTCAAATTCTCGTTCCAAATTTGATTTGAATTAAATAATTTCATCAAAATGGAAGTTAAAATATTAAAAGGAGGAATGAAAATTTTGCTTTTATATAACTACCCACTTGCGACTACAATGGTATATGGTTGTTGTTGTTGTTGTTGTACACTTGTACTAACATAAATTATATTTTTAGTTAAAATATCTGCTTTTATATATATCTTGAGC
This sequence comes from Lycium ferocissimum, assembly GCF_029784015.1. Classification (NCBI taxonomy): domain Eukaryota; kingdom Viridiplantae; phylum Streptophyta; class Magnoliopsida; order Solanales; family Solanaceae; genus Lycium; species Lycium ferocissimum. Next base: position 12,181,767 of record NC_081348.1, read on the forward strand.
CGCCCGGCTAGTGACGGTGCTCACATAACTAATAGTATACTAGAAAGTAGAATAGAAAGTAGAGTAGAATGTGAGTTGAAACGGATGTAGAAGCACTTTAAAAACTAATGTTTTCGTCTTTGTATTTTTTTTTTTTTTTGTTTTCTTTGGGGAAAAAGGATGAAAGGATTCCATCAACGCAATTCTTTAAAGTAGAACGAATTTTTTTTGTTAAAGTCTCATATCCAAATTCTCAGATTTGTTAATAGACTTGTAAACGATAATACTCCATTCATTTTTCACTTGGTATGCTACTTTTCTTATTATCTTCCAAAAATAATAGTACTACATTCCTATTTTGGAAATAATTTTAATTTTGACTTACGACATATACGTATTTAAGACCACAAACTTAAAAGAAAAAAAATTATATCTTAAATTTTATGCCGATTCAAATTATATCAAACAAATTAAAACAGAAAAGATAACATAGTATTGCACTTTGAGTTTTAAACAGTCGTGAGATTGGAAGGTGTAGCGTAGTTTCTATAAATTATCTCACGAGTTAAAATAATACAGATCATATGAAATTGATAGAAAAATGGAAAAATATTATTTTTGAATATAAAGAAATATACGTACGTAATTGGCAGAAAAAAAAAAAACAGCTTACCTTGTTTATTTACTCAATGACTTTAGGGAGATCTTAGTAGCTCATTTGGTTGGCTAACTAAACTTTCACTTTATTGGTAAGGGTTCGATTCTCACCTTATAATCCCCTCCCTCCCCTATTACCTTTCCCCTGCCTCCTATTGCCTATGTAATTAAAAAAAAAAAAAAAAAAAACTCTATGACTTTATTCTCATAATGAAATTTCATGATGTTCGACAGAAACATGCTAGTATATATTTATGTTTGCAAAGTTAATCGTTTTTTATAACTTCAGTTTAAAAGAATTTAAACTCATTCTTTTCCTAACACCTCAAACTTGTGGATTCCCTTCATAATCAAGTAAAACATTTAGTGCCGATCTCAAAAAATAGATTACGTATTCTCCACAAGCTTATGTGTTCAGCACACAACTAGCTAATCTAAGACTTATCCATAGACCAAAAAAGCTTCAATTATTTCTAATAAGAACTTCTAAAAAGAGCCACACAGTGTCAATTCTTCACCAAGAAAATTAAATTCAGTCCACAATGTATATACTTCCTAACTAAGCAACACAAAAAAGAGTACTAAAACGAAGAATATGTGGTCGGTGACAATTTCCAAAAGCTCTTTTATCATAATCAATCTTCTTCTTTTCTTTACCTAAAAGAAGAAATCTCAAAAGCCAATTACAGTGAGACGTTTTGTTCAATAAAATATAGTAATCCTTTTTCCTCACTCCCACCATCACCCTTTTTCATACTTTTCTCAAGTATATTTTGGGTTTTCTCTCTTCAATTGGCTGCAATTTAGTCCATTAAAGAGCTAGAAGGTGATAAAACATTAGTCTATAAATTAAAGAGACATAGATGTATGTCATATGAGTTGCAATGGAGCAGAGTTTAATTATTGATTGTAACGTCACTTTATTAAAAAATGGACCCACTACTTCTCATTATTCACGGCTAAAAAAAAATAGGAATTAGAAACGGATAAATTCTGTAGCTAAATAGCAAAATCGGTCATTAATTCTATTCAGCGATGGGCTATCAGAAAATTTGTTAGCTACGAACAATTTAAGGATGGACTAGCGATGAAGTTCATAGCTAATTCCAGCTTTTTTTTTAGTAATCCACGGATCGACTCACGCCTTTGTTTATTCTATTTTTTAAGTTGTGATGAGGCATAATTTGAATGGCTAGCTTAAAAATGTTTATGGATTTTGAATTTTGGTCAGACCTTGATTGATCTAATATTCTTCACTAGAAGAATAATTATTCTTAAGAAATAGAGGTAATAAGAAATAATCTTCGCTGACGTTTGTTATTTGTAGTTATATTGTAGGGATTTAGTAGTTCAGTTGGTTTGCTAGCTGAACTTTCACCTTGCTGGTGAGGGTTAGAATCCCCACGTTATAATCCCCTTTCTCATTTCCCCTACACCCTATGTAATAAAAAATAAAAATAAAAAACTTATTTATAGTTAGATTTGTAATAGCTTAAATAGCTATTATACATCTCTTGGATAACTATCAACATATGTTGAGACATAATCAAGTAATAAAAAGGGAAAAGGGTAAAAAATACCCCTCTACTTTGAAAAAAGGGCTAAAAATATCCTTCGAATTTATTTTGGGTCAAAAATACCCCTCCCATCCTTAAAGTTTTCAAATATACTCCTGTCTTGACGGAAATTATCCCCCCGAAATTATTTTTTAAACCCGCTCCATCATTTAAACCCGACCCAATTAAATAATAACCCATAAGATCACCTTATTCCCCCAATACGTAGGTTTGAAGTTTAAGGGAATTGAGGGAATAAGGGGATCTTATGGGTTATTATTTAGTTGGGTCGGGTTTAAATGATGGAGCGGGTTTAAAAAAATGATTTTGGGTTATTTTGGGGGATAATTTCCATCAAGACAGGGGTATATTTGAAAACTTTAAGGATGAGAGGGGTATTTTTGACCAAAAATAAGGTCGGAATGTATTTTTAGCCCTTTTTCCAAAGTAGAAAGGTATTTTTGACCCTTTTCCCTAATAAAAATATGCTCTCTATGATGATTTTAAATTTTAGATGAGATAGACATGTACTCCAACACGAAAGTATCCGAAGTAAACAAAAGAGGGTTTGAATCTCACAGCTACAAATCACAAAAAGAATTTTCAAAAAGAATTGTCACATATATTATAAATAAATAAAATCAAATCCACACACATGGTCGTCACATACTTCAAAATTAATTGTTTCCATCACTTGGAAAAACATAAAGTTTGTTTCAAAGTAGAAAATCTTTAACTAATTGAGGCTGCAAATGGCAATATTCAAGATTTGTTACCCAACAATGGCATCACCATTAAAAGGTTTAAACTTTGTCAGGTAAAGCACACATTTTACATTCTAAAGACACCAATACTGGCACTCCACACAACCTTTTAGTGCGCATATTAAATCTTTTGCTTCCAAAAAAGAAGATACAGTGTCTTAATCCTAACTTTTTCTGAGCGTTTGTATCTAGCGCCACTAAATGTGTGCCCCACTCCCCAGAACCCCCCCCCGCCCCCCGCGCCAAACCTTTTTCCTGTTTGCCACATCTATTCAACACGTGATTATTAGGTCTCTATACATTTCATATTCTTGATTTTGTTTTCCTGTTTTTATATGTTTTGCTAATAGTTTAGTACTCCCTTCGTCCCATAATAAGCATTACCTTAATAGAAAATACGTATATTAAGAAATCGGTAATGCGATGTGAAGTTCTTACTACCTTATATAATAAAAATAAATTATTTTTCCCTCTTGATTAGAAGCGTGCGAAGTAGTCGCTTGACGTTTAGGGAATCCAACAATCTGTTTGTTATGTGACTTGTTATCTTGAATACATAAATTTACCATCTTTTGTCTACGGATAGAGTTGGAAAAAACTAGTCAATTTATGTATTGGTTTTCAGAAGTGACACTTATTATGAGATAGTTTTTTTTGGCTAAACTGACACTTAAGTAAGCGTTTGGATATGCGATTTGAAACCATGAGATGAAATCAGCGTTTGGACATGCATTTCATCTCATGGTTTCAAACCATGGTTTGAAATCCCAAATCATCCAAAAATGCATAATTTGGGATTTCAAATCATGGTTTCAAAATTTTTAAATATAAAACTTGCCTCATAAGTTTATATTTTTGTAAAAAAAGACCCATAAGTTGGTAGATATTTTTAACAATTACTCTCACCAACCATTTACCAACCTTTATTTATGTCTATCATGTGGGAGGATTATATTAAAGAGTAGCTACATTGCCATCCATGTTAAATTTTCTATACCATCCATGTTAAATTTTATTTTTTATTGAACTAAAGATTGATCAATTGATGTTATATTTTTTAGAAAGGCCTTCTAGTAGCGTATTAATTTTGATATGAACTATGACTTGTTCATTTGATAAGATTATATGAGAATTGAGAATATTTTGATAATTTTCACAACTTGTGGGGTCTTTATATCTATAAGAAAAAATACAACTAAAAAAATTAAATGCGTGTTTCAAACGTAATTTAGTCGTGATTTAAATCTCGCAATTTTAAATTATAGTTTATATATGTCGAAACGGCTCCTTATTATGGAACGGTGGGAGTACTATCTTACTGGGGGGAAGACATAGTAGTTACTTGTAGCAATTAGCAATACGTCATAAAGTGGTGGGTCTATGAAATTATTACAAAAATGACAGTCAAATTCATGCCTCTTAATTAACCACTTGAGGCATTTGGCCCGAGCTTCCAATCAGCGATACGTCATAAAGTGGTAGGTCTATGAAATTATTACAAAAATGACAGTCAAATTCATGCCTCTTAATTAAACACTTGAGGTATTTGGCCCGAGCTTGCAATTAGCGATACGTCATATGGTGGGTCTATGAAATTATTACTAAAATGATAGTCAAATTCATGCCTCTTAATTAAACATTAGTGGCATTTGGCTCGAGCTTGCAATTAGCGACACGACATATGATGGGTCTATGAAATTATTACAAAAATGACTGTCAAATTCATGCCTCTTAATTAAACATTAGTGGCATTTGGCTCGAGCTTGCAATTAGCGATACGACATATGATGGGTCTATGAAATTATTACAAAAATGACTGTCAAATTCATGCCTCTTAATTAAACATTAGTTGCATTTGGCCCGTGTTAAATTCGGGCCCAAATTACATTAAAATTTGAAAAATTTATTTGTTATAGCTATATCTAAGATTTATTTATTAATATTAACTATCTTTTTTCTATTTATTATTAGTAGCTTAATTATTTATCAAATAACCATCTATAACTTATTTTTATAAATGCGATGTATTTTAAAAATAAGGTATCTCTCTTCCATTTACTTTCCAATCTCTTTTCTTTTTCAAATATTTTTCTCTATCTTAAATTCTCTCTATCCGATTTTTACTCACTCATTATTCTTCATCATAATTAGCACGATTTCTCTCACATCTTAGCACGATTTTTACTCCCATTACAAGTAACAAATTTTGGTAAATTTTAGTGTTTTTGTTTATGTTGTATTTCTCCTCACGACTACAGTGTATTTTTTTAAAAGATTTGAATGTATTCATCTTTTTTGGTGGAAATACAGTGATATTTTTTATATTTTTGCTTGTATTTTTTTGTATGGAGTGTATTTTCTTGTATTCACTTGTATTTAAAAATACATGTATTAAACTATAAGGAAATACAGACGAAATATTTAGGCCCAAAAAATAGAAAAAAAAATACATGTATTTAACTATGAGGAAATACAATCGAAATATTTAGCTCAAAAAAATAGGAAAAAAATACATGTATTAAACTATAAGAAAATACAACCCAAATATTTAGCCCAAAAAAATACATGTATTTAACTATGAAAGAGAAACTTGATGAGTTATCGATATGGTAAATACGTGATTTGTGGGGTGTATCCATTATTAGAAGATTCCATAATTAATGGGGCACTAAAAAATCGTCCAAAAAATAAGAAAGGTCAGGAAATAAATGTATTTTTACAAACAAAATACAACATTAAAAATCTAAAAATCAGCTACATATGGTAAATATGAAAAAGTAGCTATAATATGTAAGAAAATCTCAAATTATGGTGGTTTATGTAAGTTTCCCTTAAAATTTATACTTGCCACTTCTCTTTTTTGTTTTTTGTTTGTTGTTGCTATTCTTGCTTTTTGCTTTGTTTTTGTAACATTATAAGATAGCTCGATAATATCTCAGTATTTTTAAAATATTAAATTATATAAAAAAATTGTAAGTTAAAAAATAATTTTTTTCTGGGTCATTAGGTAGGTGGACAGAATTATGCCGGTATTATAATCCCAAGATTATAATCCTGGGACAAATTTATCCCATCTAAAAGATGGTATAAAAATAATCCCTAGGTTGATGGGATTAGGTGGGATATCTCATCTTTAAGTATGGGCTTCATTTTATACTTTATTTGGTAGAAGGTATAAATTTATCCAGGATAACTTTATACCTTCTACCAAACATGGTACAAAATTAATCCCAAAGTTAAATGTTGGGATATCCCGCATATACTAGGCTAACTTTGGAGGCAGGTACTTGCGGGGCCCAACTCGAAATATCAAAACAATAATTTTTTGCGCGGATTGTCCTTCATATGGACTGGTCTTTAATTTTTGTCCCTCAAATTTGATCTTTAATTTTTGTCCCTGCTTCTCATTTAATGAAAAATTTTGTGTTAAAATAACCTTATTCGCTAGTCTACGAAACCAGACACAGTGAGTTTGATCCCCAGGAGAGTAAAAAAAAAAAAAAAAGTTCGCAAGGCTGGCATGAATGAAGTTATTCAGCATAAGTTGTGTAGTAACTAATTCGCTCAGCATAAGTTTATAGAATTTTGCCTTGTCTGCATAAGTTTTGTAGAAATGAAGTTACGCCACATAGCTTAAATCCTGCAAAATTTATGCTGGACAAGGCAAAATTTCTATGTAACATTTAAAAAAATTCATTAGATTATGACATAGATTAACATTGAGCAAACATATAACATGTGTGTTGAACAATAAATAGTAGCCTTAAGAATGCAAAATAAATACATTTTGGGTTATTTCTTAATATTAAAATAGTTTGGATCATAGAGATAGATTTAGTCATTTCACCATGGGTGCAAATATATAGTGAGTATATTAGTACATACATATAACAGTTACATAATTTTAGATATATAATACTATCTCTTGCTCTATATTTTTAAATGAGAGGTACACAAAAAGCCATTGCATCGGGCCAATTTAGTAAATATACAATGAAAAGGCTTGAATCCTTCTTAGAGTATGGCTGCAACTTTAAAAAATATTAAAAAAAAAAATGCTCTGTGAAAATGTAGAATTATGAAAATTGGGAAAAAAGAGAAAATATGTGCATGTAGCAGAGTAATATGTGGGACCCTAAGCAAACTTTTGGAAAAAATTCAAAGACATTTGTCAATTGTTTGTTGCTCCTTTGACGCCACCTTTGCTGCCTTTTATAATTGCCATAAAACTTTCAAAAATTTACCAAAACACATATATGATAGCTATGCAAATAAAGGCCAATACAAGGGCAAGGACTACAAAACTCATGGATCCTCACTTATATAGTAGTATTTTAATGAAAGTTTTTGAAAGTAAAGTCTTTTACCTTATGTTGAATTAACTTCATTATTTTTTTCTTAATTAAACTTATATTGGCAAACTCATTTTTTGCAAAAACAATTACAATATCTAAGTAATATCAAAATTACTTGATGCTACAAATTATTGTATTATGACGTCAATGAAGTTAATTTATAAATAAGATAGCATTTAGTATTAAATAATTAAAGTCCTGATGTGGCAAAATACTTTTATAGATGTTCCTTTAGATTAAATCATACTAAAAGAATTGAAACGTTAATGAAATCATTTGTTTTTCTTACTTTAATCTTTCCTTTTCATTAAAAAATTCATATTAAGAAATGATGTATATTTTACTTTTTCTTAATTTAAGTTATTTTTTAAGGAAATCACATTGTAATTTCTTAAACATACAAGGAACGTTAGTATTTCATGTTTGACTTAATCATTTTGTCCTAAATTATATGAAACATGGGTTGTCCTATCTCTTGTAAAACATTGCAATATTACAAAATGTGAAAAATCTCTTTCATTATTATTTTTTATTTGGAGAGTTAAACTCTAATTTTTAAATTATTTTTTCCAAACATTTTTAGCTATATAAAAAATATTTTTTAGTTTAACACCTTTTTTACTTGTCCATAATATATATTTTTTTTTAAAAGAAGATAATTTGACACAAGCTTAATAACCATTTTGAATAAAAGAAAGACAATAAACTTTTGGATCAATTTTAAATTTTATTGAATAAATAGGTCTTTTGTGGGGTCACTATCACAGTGTAATCCCACAAATGGGGTCTGGGGAGGGTAGAATGTAGCAGACCTTAATCCTATCTTTGTGGGTAGAGAGGTTGTTTCCGATAGACCCTTGGCACGACGACACATACCAAAATAAGCTGTAAAGAAAAAACAAACATCAACAAAGTAGCAAGATAAACAAAACCCATGGAGCAACAGGTAACAAACAACAGCGTAAAAATGGGAGTAAAATATAAAGTACTAAATAATAATTATATGAAGGAAAGGAGAAGAGCCCTTGCTACTTGCTAGAGGTACTATGTGCGTGCCTCTTGTCTTAATCATGAACTCGAAAATCTTTATTTAGGATCATGTATAAAATAATACAATTGCAAACATAACATGATTATAGGGTAGGTAGAGGTCATGGGTTATACTCCCTCCGTCCCATAATAGGTGTCAACTTAGCCAAATACACGCATATTAAGAAACTAATAATGCAATGTGAAGTTAACCCAAATTACCCCTATATAATAAAATAAATTACTTTTACCTTTTGATTAGAGCATGCACAAGAAGTAAACCTTTTAACATTGGGAATCCAACAATACCAAGTTATTATGTGGTTTTTTTAATTATCATTTAGATGTTACTTTATTATCTAAGGGTAGAATTAGAAAAAACTAGTCAATTTATGTCTTGATTTCCTAAGATGACACTTATTATAGGACAATTTTTTTAGCTAAGATAACACTTATTATGGGACGGAAAGAGTAATAATCTTATCATCACTCATATTCGGTGTATTATGTCCATGAAAAATATCTAACCCATATGTAATGGGATACAATTATAAATAAAAATGTATAATATTTGATAATTTAAACTTTAAAATGAGATGATCCCGCAGGTCATAAATATTACTCATAACATTTCATTGGACATCTCTTAGTAGATTTTGAACGCCAACGTAAGTAAATGAACCTCAATTATTTGAAGTGTCTAAACTTTCAATGCATTCAAATAATCTGGCAACTCAATTCGAGACTTCAAGTATTAATTAATCAACTGGTTGCTCCCTGACGAAATCTTCTCAATAATTGCTTTCATAATTTCCAATCATCATGTAGCAATATAAGAAACAATAACGATTATAAACCAATTAAATTGTTCGTGCCGGTCGCTAACCTTTCACCAGTTCGTCTCCACTAGCGTCCATGCTTATCCAATATTGGGTTTCAACTTTCTTGGAACCACACAGCACGTTTTCTTTTTGGGTACCTTTGTCATATTTTGTGAAGTAGGACAAAAGAGAAGGATAGATTTTGAAATATTAAATTTGAAAGAATTGGAAGCAGACCATCTTTTTGTGTGTTGGGGGAAAAAAAAAAAAAAATGTTACGATGTGTTGATGAAAAAAGTGTGAAAGAAAATTAGAAGGAAACCAATTACACCTGATAATACTGTAAAACTATACGGGTTATGGTGGATGGATTGGATCCCTCCATCCTTAACTAGAGGTCTCGTATTTGAGTCCTGAGAGGGCAATTTGCACGATTGCCCTTGATAGGGGGTAGTCTTTAAATTTTGACCCTCAAATTGGTGGTCTTTAATTTTTTCCTTTCGCCTAAAATACCTTGAGGTTTTGTGTTCGAACTCTGGCTCAGTAAAAAAAAAAAATCGCAAGGCAGAATTTCGTAGCAAAATTAGATCTACTCGGGCAAAAGTTAGGCCTTAAGGCAGAGTACAAAAAAAAAAAAAAATCTGCTTTGAAAAATTTCGCAACACAAATTCTGCCTTAAGGCAGAATTTTCGTGAAGTCTTGCCTTCATTTTTTTTTTTAATTGAGAGGGGATTCGAAACTAGAATCTCGAGGTATTTTCAGCCACTTTTTTAAGCGAATGGCAAAATTTAAAGACCAGTAATTTGAGGGGGAAAAATTAAAGACCAGCGCCTTTGAAGGGAAATCCGTGGAAAAAAATATCCTGAGAGTGGAAAAAAATCCCGATGGGGTTCAGAGCACATTTCCTTTAACGAAACTTATTGATTGTGAATTCGAATTAATTGGACCCAAAGTAGTACCGATTAACCGGGGCCCCAAACTAGAAATTGGATATCAAATGAAAAATCTAAAAGCAATTACTGAACATCCAAAAGGAAAAAAAAAAACTTAAATTACAAGACTTGAATAGTAGCTTAGTGGTACTTGCAACTTACTTGCAACTTCATACTACATCAAGGTTTCAATCCTATCAAATGCCCTCTACTGTTCACTGCCAACTTTTACATAAAAAAAATAGAAAGAAAAAAAAAAACATTAACGCCTAAATTACAAACAACAAAATCGTAGGGATCTAGTAGCTTAGTTGGTTGGCTACCTGAACTTTTACCTTATTGGTGAGGGTTCGAATCCCCACATTGTAATCTCATCCCCGTAATCCCCTCCCCATTTCCCCTTCCCCTACCCCCTATGTAATTAAAACAAAAAAAACAACAACAGCAAAATCTTAAAGAGTGAGATCACATTGTAATCCCCTCCCCATTTCCCCTTCTCCTACCCCCTATATAATAAAAACATTTAAAAAAAAACAACAAAATCTTAAAGAGTGAGACACAGAATACTCTTCCACTAAGGGGCAGAGCTACGTAGAGTCAATGAATTCAATTAAATTTTCTTTATCGAAAATTATATTACAAATACGTAGGGCAGGATATGCTTTTTTTTTTTTGTATTCACTAGTTGTTGAATCCCCGTTGATCTAATTAGGTAAATTTTAGTTTAGTGACAAAAGGGATTCCAAAATTATAATATTAGGGCTCGTTTGGTATGATAGATAAGCAAAAATAATCTCGGAATAAAAATTTAGTGCCGCCTTATCCCATGTTTGGTTGGAATGAAAACTCAGGATAGTTAATCCCGAGACTATAGTGTTTCTTTATGCCACATTGATGGTGGAATAACAATCCCAGGATAACTTGTTTTCTAATCAAACGAGCCCTTAGGTTATAGGTTCAATACTAAGTATGACATTCTAGTACTCCTTCCATTTCATAATAAGTGACTTTTTAGGCTTATGCACACCCCTTAAGAAAGTGCTTCACTCTTAGAAAATTTGAAGTGTTTTTACTAACTTACCCCTAAATAAATGCCTAGAAAAAGAAAAGATTAATGATTCTTGTCTCTTGATTATGAAAATAAGGGTCATTTTGGAAGAAGAAGACCATTTTCTTTTTTAGATCCTAAAACATCACTTATTTTGAAACAAAATGAAAAGCCTAAAAAGTCACTTATTATGTAATAGAGGGAGTATTTTTTTCGAATTTCCTTACATAAATCCCGGGCTCCACCACTATTTCCACTTGTGAACTTTCAAGAGGGTGATTTCTTATGATCTCTGGATATTTTTTCTGACCTCCTAAAATCTAGGTCTTTCCAATAAAAAGGAGTTCTTTATATTGCAAAAGAGGTAAAAGACATGTCCAACTCATCCATCTCAAAAATCTCCTCTTTGCACTTTAATCATTATTTTGTTCTCCTCAATCTTTCACAAAATCTAACCCTGAGCTAGTTCATTCAGACAATTCAATCAAAGTTATGCACCTTGCTGCCTTTACCATCTCCACAAGACTACCTTTTTTGTGCATGCATGTACCACAATCTTAAAGCTAAAGCAAAGATCTGAAAAAATAAATTTGACTCAACAACCGAATCCTTTTCTTTTGCTCAATCAGATATATTACTATGTTAAATCCTTGTGTCTGGAAACACATGGAATTTTAGGATCTTGATTCATCATTTTTTTATAGGAAAATCTTTGCCAAGACATGTTGAATCATGTTTGGTGATTGGGACACAAACATGGGTCGGTACATAATCATATACCTGCTCAACTCTATTCTTTCTTTGACTTCAATGTAGAAATTAGTTATTTAGCCGGCAAACTTTTCAATACTTGAAATTATTCCCGCTAATTTAGGAACATTATCTTTTCCACACAGTAGCTGCTTTGACAAAGCAAATACGGCTTATTAGGAAAGAGTAGCAACGTTTCGGAGTATGAGAGTTGACACAACTAATTTTAATGTGAATTCAGATGTTGATTTCTTAATCTTTTATTTTTAAATTAATTTCATTTATTCACAGCTTGCAGAAAGTACAATTACTATAAGGAAGAAGTTTTATAGTTCAAATTTATGAAAGGGCAAAGGTGCAAATATAAGCTACCATTTGCGATTTAGAGCGAGATATCTGATTAAAAGCATATACATATGACATCATTGGGTTAATTTTTTTAGGGTACATTATAGAGAATTGCGATATCTGCTACCTGACGTTTTCGTTTAAAATAATAGTTGGGTTTCCATTATAAGCGAAAAAAGGCCATAGTTAGGAGGCACGCAACTTGACATTTTTCGGCAAAAAAAATTGAGCACTTAAACTACATTGAATTTTTTCCAAAACATTTTTTGCGCGACATGGCATCGCAATGTGTAATACACTCATAATCAGCGCGTGAGGAGGCTCTATTTAGCGATTTTTTTTTTTTTTTTTTTTTATCTCTTCTTCCCTATTTTTCCAGTCATTACCTCCCACCATTTCCCCAAGCTTAAACTCCTTCAATGGAGATTTGATCTCTACAGTTGCAATAGCCAAATTGGAAGAAATCTTAAGTCTTAACTCCTTTTTTTTAAGAATGGAGAATTAGTTTAACGAAAAATGAAAAGAAAAGACCGATCTGAGCTCCGTTCAATTTTGGCATTCGGAGATGGCGCATTTCATCATGAGCTTTAGGACACGCAAATCCTTCTGACCCAGCAAATTTATAATTCATTTTGATCACACCTTCACCTCCCACATTTACCGTCCAAACAAGTATAAGTGTATATGAACAAAGAAACGTAACCCAAATCGAATTTTTCCATTTTGGGTCCAAAATTGCTATCGTCGACTGCCTTTGTTCGAAATCGATGATGGAAAAAATTGGCCCAGAAACAAAAATGGAATTGGAAGTTGAGTGTGTTGACCTTTGGTCAATTGTCTTTGCTTCGTTGTTTCAGAAATGGAGTTATGGTGGAGATCTCAATTATGGTGCTAAAGTTGAAAGCCAAAAAGAAAAGGAAGAGATCGGGGGGATTGTTAGTTCGGTAATAGTCTGGTAGGGGTGGGATTTTCTTTTTCCTTTTTATTTATTTTAAATTATTACTTTGCAACCAAATGCCACGTGTCCTCTTTTAATTAGTCATCATGCCACGTCAGCCGCGAGTGTAATACACACATTTTGTAAATTTAGCAGATTGCCAAAAAAGTGTCTAATTGAAACAAATTCGATATAGTAATATTTTGGTACGAAATATAGTTGAGGTGTTTAAGTGAAAGATGTTTGAAACTTAATATTTGGGTTTGGCCAAAAAAAAATGCAAAATAGTCAATTTTTTAAAAATTTTAATGTTGTAAAAAATAACAAGTTATTTAAATTTTAAATCTCAAAGATATGAATACTTCCACTAATTAAAACATTAAAGAAATTTAATACAAATTCAATAAATTCATAACTGAATATATAAAGATTTAAGCTCTAAAGCGCACATTTTAAATCTATAGTACTTGAAGATTAAATTCTTTCAAAGGGTCAGATTTTGTTCCATTTTAAAAAGATTAGAAGGAATAAAAAATTTGTATATTTGCTTGCTTTAAGCGTAGGATTTGTACTCCTTATTTACAATGTTTTCCTTTTTGAAAATTATTTATAAATAAAATTAGAAGACAACGATATTTTTAGATTACAAATATGTATCATATGTAATATTTTGTCATAAATATAGTATATTAAAGTATCAAATTAAATATTTGGTCAAAATCTATACACTTATTATTTGTAATCATAGATATTTCGTTTTTTATAAAGATGGTTAATTATTATATTACAAAAAAAAAAAAAAAAAAACGGATAGCTGTTATATGGGGGATAATTTTACAAAGAGTGTACTGTTATAAAGTTGGTTGTTGCTGTTATAGGTAAAATGATGTTATAGAGAAGTAAAATATAACATAAAAAATCGGTTATATATAGAAAGGTGTTGTTATCTTACATATCTTAGTTATAGAGAGGGGCTAATTATATATTACAAAAGTGGTGTATATATACCCCTGCCGTTACAAAATGATTCAAATATATCTCTGCCATTACAAAATAGTGCAAATGTACCCTTTTCGCTGTCGGGATTTGTAAAAAAAAAAATCATTGAAGTTATTTTTTAATTAAAAAAATACCACTTGACTTTAAAAAAAAGTCTACCCATTTTTTTTTTAGTAGACATATTTTTTTAAAGCCAAATAGTTATTTTTTTCTGATGCGTCGGGTCTGGTTTGTTTAAAAAAATGGGTAGACTTATTTTTTTAAAGTCACAGAGGTAATTTTTTTAGACGAACTAGACCCAGCACACCATAAAAAAATTACCATGTGTCTTTAGAAAAATATGTGCCTTAAAATAGCTAGACTTTTTTTTAAAAGTCACGTGACATTTTTTAATTAAAAAATAACCTAAATGATTTTTTAAACTCATAATAAGAAAAATTGTTGCACTTGACAAATGGTAATTGCTTATTCTCTGGGACAAAGAAAGGAACATACCTATGTTGACAATTCCACAGAGGTTCCAATCTATCTATGTAATATAGGAGAAGCAAAAGGTTGTTGGGATGTCAAGTGTAATCACCACAAAATGCCAAATTAAAAATACAAAAAAAAAAAGGTGCAAGCTAAAAATAAATGGAAGAAAAGAAACTGCTAATTCAAATTAAGGTGTCCTATTAAAGTGGAACCATAATTATTATTTTTTGGGTTAAAAAGATACTACTGATATATATATATATATATACACACTAGCTACATTAGCGTTTACGGCATTCGAGCCGTTTGGTTATCCAAAAGCACCACCCCCATGGGTGGCGCAAAACGAAACAGAACGGTTAAAAACAGTACCACATTGGTCTGCCCAATATACATTTCTTAAACAAAAAAAAAAGAGGCACTTCTAAAATTGTAAGCGAAAAGTCGTTGCTTCCTCCTTGCTTGGCGATAGATGCCACCTTGTTACTGCTACGAAGCTATGCCTTAGCTTCGGATGACCCAGCCTTCTCATTAAGCACCTGCATTCAGAAGTGATAGACATGTAAGGCAGATGACCTTCCTTGATCATTTTAATTACCTCAGTTGAGTCTGAAATGATCTCTAGAGGAACTAGATTATGTTCCGCTGCAATTCTGAGTCCCTGCATGATAACTGTTAGTTCAGCAAGAGTATTAGTTGTGTGGGGCAACCCTTTCATGTATCCTAATTACCCAATTCCCATTACTATCTGTAAACACTCCCCCTATTCCACCTATGCCCAGGTTTCCTTGGCAAGCTCCATCAGTATTGAGTTTAAAAACATTATTGTTAGGAGGTTCCCATTTAATAGAAATGATGATTTTTGGGTTAGGAGGGGTGGTGTTTAGGCCTATCATAGAGTATTCTATGGCTTGATTGTAGATATGGATGAAGGAAGGATAATCCTGTTTGCGGTTGAAGAGGTTTTGGTTTCTATTAATCCATATTCCCCAAAGATAAAAGGGCATCAAGTGAGCCCAATGGATTAAGTGATCAAAGTTTTGCTTTCCTAATCTATTCCAGGTGCTGATCCAGTTTGCAGTGTTGTTGAAGGAGGAAGTGTCAATGGCAAGGTTACATTTTTGAGTCACACAGCTCCAAAATTGTTTACTAATGTAACACTCAAAAAATATGTGGTTGATGTCTTCCCGTGGGTGACCACAAGATAAATCACCAACTAATCTCACATTTTTGGAATGCATTTCTCTCCAAACTTCTTTTTTCTCTTTCTTCTTATCTCTTATCAACTTTCATTTAATTTTCCAGTATCCTCCATTACAAAGCAAAAGGAAGAATCAAACAAAAAGACTAAGAGATCCAAGTGTGCAGATATCCTATCATCAAAAAATAAGATAATTAATTTTTTTATATAACAAGTCGTTTCATCGTATGGTGAAAACAATCATTGCTGTTTCAATGAATATAAGTTAAATATTTTATTATCTAATCGAAGGGGGAATTTTTTTTGTTAGATTTGTTTGCCGGAAAAGTGGCATTTGTGTCTGATGATGGTATTGATCAATTACATATTTTCAGTTTTATGCTGGCTATTTTTCACGTATTCTACTATGTTACCACATTGGCTTTAGGGAGAGCGTTCTTCTATTTAAAAAAATAGTATTTATTTACTTTATTATTTTCCTTAATAAAATACATAGAAAATCTCTCAATCATCTTCAATTTTATTTACTTCTTACATTTTGATCCCCTTTTTCGACTGTGTTTTATTAATTTCAAATGAGTCGTTGGAAGTCAAATTCAGATTATATATCACTTCTGGAATTATTTTTTAGAAGATCTCTACAATTATCTATTGCTAACTCTTTCTACTGCTGCGAGGATATGTTTGAAACTTTCAACGAATTTTTTCTCTCCAACTTTTGTTTATTTTATTTCTAACGATATTGATGATTTTGATGATTTTACTGAAAGTAACTTTTAAATGTTTTGTTCAGGTTGAGAAAACTGCAGAGGTACTCAAGGAAAAAACAGATGCATAAGTTACACAAAAAATTACTTGTTTTCTTTGGTTTATAGAAATATACAAGTTTATTGTCTTGCACCATATGAAGTTTCTTAATTCATTCAGATGCTTCACTTGATAAGATTAACAATGTCCCTGATAAGAATAACAATATCTGAGATATTTTTATAATACTATTATATTTTGTACTGCAGAATCAAGAACCGAGTTTAAAATGCAACCGTACTAACAAACAAAGAAGGAGATAAAGAATTTTTATCTGTGATGTAAGTGTAAATAGATTTTTTCTACGACGTTAGTTGCACTCAATACTTAGTTTTTCCTATCCTTTTTCTGTTTTATAATGTTTTAATTGGTGAATAACATTTTTGATTTACCAAAAAAAGAAAATGATCTTCGCTAAAACCTTTGATTCTATAAATATATGTTCAAGGAATAAGATTTTGTTGAAATTTGCAATGTAAATATGGAGTAAATTAAAATGTGTTTTTACTATTCTCTGAGAACGTAATATATATTTTTGTCATGTGTAAACTCAGAGGCGGATTCAAGACTTCGAAGTTGGGCAAGCGAACTACCTTCGACTACTATAAGATCTTTAGAATTTGTGAAAATTACAAATCCCACAACCTCTTACATAGAGATATTAATTTTATTCATGCTTCTCAAATTCTTCACATTGAGCCTTATATTTGTGTCAATTGAAATTATATATTTATGCCGAATGAAATTATAGGTATGTAATAAAGCCTCTTAATCAATTATCTATCTAAATGCGTCATGCTCTATCATATATGCTATGGGACATATATGATTGTATTTTTTTTGGTTTAATTTTGAAGTAATTTCATTAATATCATTTTTGATTTGATATTACATTATAAGTCGGTGCAAAATCTATATTTCTCTTGGATAATTTGTGGTATTTTCATCGCTCCTGATATTACACAAAATATGAAACTGATGGATTCATGAACTTCTTTGATTTTACGGCTACATCCCATAGCGAAACAATTCAAGATAAAGGTTGGGATTCAAAGGGGGCCGTGAAATTTATGCTTATGCTGAATTTTTCTTAATTTTACCTACTTATTTCTTTAGTGCCTTCATGTTCAATATCGGTACAAGTATCTAACAAAAAAGGTACATGTAATAGACAATAAATGAAAGATTTATAATAAAACAAAAATAGAGAATACAAGTGAGTATATTTTATTGATGTCAATTATGGGAATTACTTTTCAAAGTTTGGAAGTTTTATTGGTACATTGGCAAAGAATATAAAGAGTCAAGATGTGATTATTCGTTATATATTATATATTATATCAAATTCTAATAAAATTGTATTTAACTATTTGGACTAATAGTATATTGATATAGTATATTCTTGATTTAAAATATATCAATGAGATATTAATTTCCTTTGATGCGGACCGCGCATCGCGTACGAACACTAGTAAGTATAATTCTACAAGTTGGCACATTCCTGTAATAAGTAGTATATTTTAACATTCTACTCAACTTCAATATCTTTAAAAGATCTACTGAACATCTATACTGACCATGATCTATAATTTTTACTTTCTTCAAGTCTTGTGCAATGGTCTTTACTGTTCTATCTTGCTCTGGCATTATCAATTCCCGTATATACAAAGTCATTGTACAACACCAGAAACTGCAATCTGAAAATGCATTTCCAGTAAGATGTAAAGTTTCATATGCTTTCACATCCACAAAATTTAGTTTATGTCACTTACAAGTATCTCATGTAGTCAGACAATGTAATCAACATAAGACTTAAGAGATCTGGTGCTTAAGACCAGCAGTTGACATTTAATATTCAATCTACACAGGTATAAGATGTTACAGCAGGATGCCAATTTGAGGTTGAAAGAGGGTAAAATACATTAATAGATCACATTTTACAAACACTTCAACAGATGAGAACTCAACTTTTCTCTGCGTTTTAATATTGGCAAATACCATGAGAGATCAGCTTATGTAGGTGAAAAAAAGCCTGCAGCTTTCCTTTTTCTTACAATGCCCCTCTAGGAGAATGATCAAAATGTATACAATGCAAATTATTGATATTTTATCACAAGATTTGGAGATATATTCCTGCAGTAACAGCTCGCTCAATCTGAGGGGCAGTGATATTCCTTTAGTAACAGCTCACTTCATCATTGATGAGAACCTCTAATCCTCCAAGAAAACCACACATTCATCAACCTGCCCAAGACATCTAAGTCTCTCTTCTATGATTGCAGGATCACTGATTATATTCTTCAAACTGACTTTAATTTGGAGACACAAGTACGTACATTTATCTCCCAGGAGATGCAAACCTTGATTTACTTCTACATCGATTCAAAACTGGATCCTTTGGCGGTGATAAGTTGACCGCCTGACGCATAATCTCTGCAGTACAAAGAGTTACAGCATCACATATATCGTATTAATCAACCAAGAAAGGTTAACTCATAAACAGCTTTACCAATAGCATCAAAGCATTTCCAGGAAAACCAAATAAAGTGAGAGTTAGACTTCCAGGAACTACTAATGCAAGATTGGAAAGAAATTGACCATCAAATTACTGTCATCAGTAAAACAATTGCAGAAAAATTGTTATCAGTAAAACAATTTCAGAAAAATTGTTTAAATCAATCACCTCATATGATGAAAAGAAAAGAGGCGACATGTGAAACAAGATGATACTCTCTTTAAGAATAGTATTGTTTACCCCCTTCATCCTATTTACTTAATCTGACCTCACTCATTCACCTTTTCATTTCCTACTTCGTTTTATTATAATTTGGATGTTCCATTAAACTTTATTCAATTGTATAACATGATACTCAATAGTATATCATTCATTGTATTCTATATTGAGATGTATGGCTCAATAAAGCCAAAAAAAAAAAAAAGGACAAGTCAAAATTCAGCCCAAATGATGGAAAACTTCAACAGATATGGACTGCCATCCATATTATCAAACAATTGTCAAGCAATACTCGTCACAATTAACTTAGTTATAAATCTTATCCAAGAAACAAATGGTCAAAACTTGCCTCGTTTCCTTTGCAACTCTTCGTCAAGCTCTTCTTTCCACTTTCTTTGCCTCTCAGAGAAGCTTGCAACAATAGCAGATTATTCAGTCTTAATAAAGAATGAAACTGAAATTTGTCAGGAAGCAAGAATAACACAATGCAGTATCTACCTTGAATTGACTGCTTCGCGTTGAGAACCAAGAATATCTTTCCATTCATTGTTCCTTGGTGATTGAAGTTCCTGGATAGCTTCATTTCTTAAGCCACCAATATTTGATATTCTCTTGGAATGAGTAACTGGGCTGGGACCACAAGCACCTTCAGTGGCAGTAGATAGTCTTCTGCTAAATAAACGTTTTGGTGACCTGCTTTTTGGTGGTAAGTTTACGTTACTTTGAAAATTTTCCTTGTTCCCAATGCCAACAGGACTCGGGGTGCTGGAAACATTCAAGGAATTGTAGAATTCTTCATATAGTGGCGATTGCAGCTTCTTCAAGTCCATAGCCTACATCAGTTTACGGATGAATAGAGATGAGAGCAATATTGCGATACACTAATTTACCCTAAGGAGGACCAACAAACTTAAAAACTATTGTGAGAGTGTTATTGTTAGTTGTATTGTAAGAAAATAGCATGTAATGATCAATAAAAAAGGACATTAGAGAGGAACAAGATTAAAATTTCAAGCCGTGATAATGAATTGTTGGTGATATCGTATGAAAATTGTACACTGAAAAATAGCTACCTTTTCATCAAGGAATGCCCTAATTTTAGACTCTGTCAATTCATCATCATCCTCAGCTGCAGCTTGCCCATCGGAAAATGCGAAAGCAAGATCATCCTTGTATGACATGATGGAGCTATTTGTGGGCTTAATAGTTGCCTGACCAAAATGCAGGTTTGCTTGACTTCTCGTTAACTCGGGACTTTCATCAAATTTGCATGGCCAATTATTATCAGGTTCAGACATAGGGTTAAAACTCTACATTCAAGAACAAATGAAGATGTACATTTAGTAGTTTCATTCATAATAATACATTCTGTACAGAATGACAAAGGAAACTGCACCTTATAATTAGCATGGGAATGCAAATCTGAGCTGCATTTCACAGAAGCACCAAACATAAAATCGTCATTATCCATCTGGCACATGTCATCATCTGAATTCCCTAGTTTCCAAATTGAATCATTTCCTAATGAATTCTCGGGATATACAGTGGAGCACCTCACAGTGCTCACGCCGCAAACATCTTTCAAACCATTGCAGGTAGTTGTCATATCAGGATTGATTCTGCAACATCATAGATACTTAGCTTTTATACAGATAGTGGTCATGATAGACGGAAAAGAATCTTCAGATATCCAAGCATAGGAAAAGTAAATGCTTACGAGGTTCTAACATCCATCCTTTGTGCTGTCATGTTTTCGGAGTTTCCCTGTTAATTGATGTATTAACTTTGTTTTAACATAAGTAAGATGAGGATTACTCAACCGTAGAAAAGTTTAAACAAACTAACCATAAAGGAAGAGCGAAGTAAAGGGCGTGCTTCCTGATGTTCTCCAGTAACAAATGGATGCTGCACACAGTTAGGGGAAAAAAAATGTTCCATCAAGGACACGATTTTTATGTTTTGTAATGTTGATAAAAAACCTATAGGCTTTGCACAAGGCAATATTATACATACTAAAACATTACGCCAGTCACCTAACTCAAATAATGTTTTATCCAACAAATATTCAGAAGTGAAGGACCAATTTCATGAATACCTGTAGCAAATTTGATGCAGAAGGCCTCAGGTGTGGCTCCCTGCAGAACAATAAGTCAAAACGTAGGAATAAGGATGTGAATTAAGATAGATGATAAACTTGAGCATCTCTTTGCAGATAATGTCATGGAAATAATCCAGCTTATGCTGAATTCCCAAGGAATTTCCAAAGAGAGGGAATGCATAGACTTAAAAATAGGGTACAGTTAGGTGGAAGTAGAGGGAAATCAAGCAGAAATGCCAGACATACTTCTGCAAACATTTTAATAGAAAATCCTTCGCTTCAGCAGAAAGATGCTCCGGGATGGGAGGATGGGATTTAGTTGTCCCTATATGGAAGAGAGCAGCAACCTGAAATATAAATGTGTCAGGCACGAGGGCACCTATAATATCGAAATGTTTAAGTCAATTTCACAATTGAAGTACAACTAAATGAAACACAAGCCTACCTCCTGATACTGCTGACTCCAAGGAGGCTTTCCAGTAGCCATTTCAATAATAGTACATCCGACACTCCATATGTCAGCAGAGCTATCATTTTTAGTAAAACACAATCATTGTGGTGTCAAAATTCAGAAAATGTAGGGATGTGTAGAAGGGAAAGCAACTAAACACCCACTCAGAAGGAAAGGTATTGTGCTTCTCCAGACACTAGGACATTTCGTCAGTAAAGGAGGCATTTAAGTTTGTACTATAAACTTGAAGCTTGTCAACTTTCAGTCAGAATGTTGAGTAAAAATTTCATAATGGCACAGAGGATGATTATTTGGTTGAAGGATCTCAAAGTTTCTTTCCAATGTTACAACGAGGGTCATGCATGCCATATCTTTTTAGAGAAATTTCCATACTTCTGCAATTTGGGAAAATAAACGCTGACGCTATTAACAATATAGGAGGATGAGTGAATTTTAACTGAAGGTTGTGTTGGTGAAAATTTTGAGGATGGGTGAATTTTAACTGAAGGTTGTGTTGATGAAAATTTATGTGCTATATTTGAATTCATCTACAATTTGCATGCGCACTATTTGATCAATAGTAATTTTTTTATAACATTATTTCGACAAAATTAGACCGGATTCAAATCATTAATACTAACTAGTTAGGGGAAAAAAGATTGAACGTGTCTCTATTATTTTTTCATAGGAACAGCCGAACAGATGGTTCAACAATCCAATCCTGTGAGTATCAATTCAATCCTACTTAGGATCTCTGCTCTGAAACAACTAGACAAAATACCAACCATATGTCATATAATATTGAAACATATGGGTGATGTTTTTGTGGGTAAGTTAAAGTAATCAATTGTTAAAAAAACGATATGTCATATAAAAATCAGAAAAACACGCCTTCTTTTTATAGTTACAGCTAGTCCACTCAACAGTTCATACAGGACAGCTTGGATATTTTTTTATGAAATAGTCTACTCACAAGCTATGGCCAGTCTGCAGAATAACTTCGGGAGCCATCCAATAAGGAGTACCCTTCATTGACTTGGCACCAGTCATGGTAGCCTGAAGCAGTGCCAAGAAGTCAGCGATAAAATACCAAACAGCAAGACTAAAATAAAAAGAAGACAAAGATGCCAAAAAAGTTCATACCAATTCAACAACCTTCTTGGATGCACCAAAATCAGCAAGTTTAATGCAACCTTTATTATCGACAAGTATGTTTGCTCCCTAAATGAAGAAGATATCTAATCAAATTCAGAGAGCTGTGGGGAGAGTGAGCATGAAAACAAGCTAAATCTCATATAAATAGTTGAAGGAAAGAATTACCTTAATATCTCTGTGCATAATTCCATTCTTATGCAAGTATTCCAGACCCAATAACAATTGTTTGGTGTACATTCTTATAACCTAATATGCCATCAAAAGAAATAATGAGATGAATTAAGAAGATCAGGAAACGCGATCTGTGCTGATAAGCAAATTTCACGTCGCAGTTACAGTAGGTTAAATCCATTGTGACAAACAAGAAGCGTTAGAAGTGGCTACAGGAAAACTTTAGAAAGGTTATTCATTGGGCAATCATGGTATCTCAGTTGTTTGACTACTTGAACATCCACCTGGTTGGCTGGGGTCCCATACCCACCTTGTAATCCCCTTCCCCCTTTTGTAGAATACAAAGAAGCTCTATATCCATTCCGATTTGAACTAGTTACAACCAAATGAAATGAGTGTTTCTTGAAAATATAGACAGAAAAACAAATACACCAGTATGTAAGCTTTCGCAATTCAAGTAGTAGACACAAGCAGCCAGCACTTACAGATTCAGGGAAGGATCCAAATTTTCCTAAAAGTGATGAGATTGAGCCACCAGGAACAAATTCCAACAATATATTTAATGATCCCACCTCTCTCGCAGTTCCCAAGTATCTCTGAGAAACAAAAGCACAGTCAAGAAACTTTATACACAACCTTATACAATTCAATATACAACAGAACTGCACTCACCACTATGTTGGGATGGGAGAGATTCTTCAATAGATTCACTTCTTCTTCAAGCTCTCTAACATGAGCCTGTGTATTACAAACACAGATAAGCTAATTTCTTAGCTAGCGTTTGGTTATAGATTTTGGATCAGATTTTGAAAATTTATCTTCAAAATATTTTCAGGTTCCAAAAACTGGCTCAAACCAGTTTTCGGGAGAAATTTCACTTCCACTCACCAAACTTCAAATTTTTTTCAAGTAAAATGCATGTCCGAACACAACTTCAAGTTCCAAAAATCACAACTTCAAAAACTCATGGCCGAACGGGAGCTTAGACTGTGCTCCCTTCTCAGATCTTCCCAGAACAAAAATAAAAATAGGAACCTCGGCATAGAACTAAGTGAAGGGGGTTATAACTAGTCTGAACAAACATGATGGACAATCTTGGTTCTTTAGGAAGCAAATTGATCATAATAAACAACTACTGCTACTACTAAATCCCAAATCAGCTGGAGTCATTTATATGAATCCTCTATATCCATCGCTCTACTCAGACCCATTTCACACCAACACTGATAAAATAATTTATTTTATTATAACCAAATTGATCATAAACTAAGGAAAAAAATGAAGCAATCAGCTAAATCAAAAATCCCTTACTTGAGCTCGCTCTCTTGAAGCACCATTCATCGCAATAGAAACCTGCAATTGAAGTAAATCAAACAGAAACCATTCAAAATTCAACAAACAAACTAACAAATCTCTTTAAAAAAAAAGGACAAAAATATTACTCTCTCTATTTCAATTTGTTTGTGTTGTTTTCCTTTTTAGCCTGCTTCAAAAAGAATGTCTCTTTCCTTTTTTTAGGGCATTTTGGTACATTCTACGTATATTTAATTTAAGACTACAAAATTCAAAAGTACGGTATTACTAAACAAGTGAAACAGCACAAAAAGAAAGAAATGAACCTCCTTTATAGCAAGCAACTCTCCAGAATCAACATTCATGCCCATATAAACCCTACCAAAAGCACCACAACCAATCATTTCACCTTTCCTCCACCTAATTGGCGGAGTATCATCTTTCCGAATGGAGGGAACTTGAGCTTTGGATAAGATTCCAATACTGGATCTACGTATACTTGAACCGATTTTCTCAACGAAACCACCAAATCCACTGCCGCTTTCCGATTCCTTGAAAACCAGAGATCGCCGAACCGACCCGATGAAATCCTGCATTTTTGCAGAGAGAGAGAGAGATTTAGTGTGTGTAATTTAATTTAGGGTTCAGGGATTCGCATTTGATCGTTGGAAAAGTAATGGGAGGGATTTGTTTTTTGAACAATAAAATAAAGCTTTTGTTTTT
>NC_081348.1:12207148-12221206 GCF_029784015.1 Lycium ferocissimum
GCGGTTTATGTATGTATATATATATGATATGATTTTGTTTTAATATAAAAGTTGCTGCTGACTCCCCTTGCATCGATTACATTATCCCCCCTTTGCCTCTTATTTTTTTATTATGTTGTTTTCCCTTACACACTTAGTCATTATTCTTTCGCGTTTCTTTATGGGGCCGTTATCCCCCGGGGGGGAGCGGGGGGGAACCCCGGAGATTTATCCGGAAACAAGAAAAACTCCGGGAGCCCCTTGGTATATCTTTTTGTATTTTGGGGGGGTGGGGGGTCTTCCGGCCTTTTATGATTATATCTTTGATTAGTGTAGGTTGGGTATGATGTTTGTGACCTTTTTGATTTTGTAATTTTTTGTTGTGGGCTTTTATATTTATATATATATGTGTTTTTTTAAAGAAACGAAATTTTGAAAAAGCTTTTTTTGAGAAGGGTGGCGGGTTGAGTTTGATGATGTTTGACGGGGGCTCAGGGCTGCTTTTCCCCCGTCTGGCTCTCGTCAATGTACAATATTAGTAATCGAAAAATAGTTACTTACGCGGACCAAGTATGTAAAGGCTATTTCCTTCCTTTTTGTGGCATGATCCATAAAAAGTGGAACGGCGTATTAGAAAAGAGTTATCCATAAAGCTCATGTCCATATTGTTCCATTTTACTCATGTTGAGGCTATCACTTATGGTTTATAGTTAGCATTTACTCATGTCTAGGTTGAAGTAGAGAGTATATACATAAGTATATGATTTAAGATTACTTTACATACACTTACCTTCGGGGCTATACGGATGTTATATCCGTATTTTCAACGTCTGATTATTTGTAAGCCGAGGTGGGGCCCACACGTTAAGATTTTTTTTTTTTTTGGAACATGGACAAGTTATATGAATCACATGTGTAAAGTTAAACACAACTCATGAAGGACCCTTGGGCCAAATCAAAGTGGAAGCCCTCCAAACGAATATTTTTAAGAAAACGTTTCGGGTGACCTGACTTTGAGGGGAAAAAAACGGTATTATAAGTTTGGAATTTGGAAAAATACCGAGAAATAGAAGTTGTGATAATTGAATTAGCTTTTCAACCATAAGGTGTGGGTTCCCAGGTGACGTCGGTACAAGGAGATATGAACGTTTTAAGGTCGAAAGGTCAGTGGGCTAGCCCAACCCTGTGGGCCAACAAGGAAACCTGGGCTAGGCCCATGACCCATGTTATTTAAGTGATATTTCATCCCTTCTCTCCTCATTTTAAGACCTGGAACAACCAGAGAAAATTCTGAGAGATAGAGAAAAAAAAAAAGGCCTTGGAGAAGAAAAACCAATTTTTGACCAAAATCCGAGCGCCGAATCCGAAGCCCAGCGAAGGAAAGGATGTTGTACGTTGCGTTGTCTTCATTTGACTAAAATCAACCAAGGAGAGAGAGTGATAACATGGTGGCTGCCTACTTAAGGTAATATGAAGGTTCCTTTTCATTGTTAACAAGTTTATTTAAAGATTTAACTAATAGGACGGAAGAAATAGCGATATAAATTCGTTTGTCGGTGTTGATGTGGTAGCCGTATAGGGGCTGTTTTGGTGGAATGTATTGAGCTAATTTTATTTAGTATTTTGATTGTTGTTGTGTTTTGGATTTCATGTTGTTAAATGAGATTTTAATGGCTTGAAATAAAGTTACGTTTGCGATTTGGAAGAAGTTAATATGACATTAGTATGGTTTCTTATAATTGTAGGAATAATGTTTTTAATATATGTAGAATGTTGGTGTAGTTTATGAATTTGGAGGAAAATGTGTTGTAATTATTCTTGTTGGATTTGAAAGAATTTGGGTAGTGTATGTGTTGGTTGAACAGTTTGAAATATTGTGCGGGTTGTCGAAGTGTTCTAGAATATTGTTGAATGGTTTCGGATTAGTATTTGAATGTGTGAACAATTGTGAATTGGATATAAATGAAATGTTGTTTGATTATGTAAAAGGAGCTACTAATGTTGGAATGTATTTTGAATAAATTGTTGAAGTTGGAGATATGATGGTTGGCATTGTTGTTGATAGTTTGGTAGGAGTTAAATTCTCGGATTTGTTGTTGTAATTTTTGGCGAGTTGGACTCTCGGGGATGGCGCATTTACGGGGAAATGCTTTGCAAAATTCTATAAGACAAGTGTTACTTCAAGATTCAACTCTAAAAGCTTATAGTAATGTTTGGTAACTATGACCCTTTGTAGATTTTGGAGAAAACGGGACTTGAGTTTGGACGAGCGAGAAAGGCGAATAAGGTATGTAAAGCTTCACCTTTTGTTCTCTTGGCATGTCCTAGGCATAATAGGTTTTGATACGAGCCTTGGGGGCGACTCTACTCCTAGGAATCCGAGCTTAGATTTGGCCTTTTCATTGAAAAAGGTCTGAATTAGATCTTTATGTTTTTGTTGGAAAAATAGCTTAAACATTTATAACTCTCACAAATGGAACCAATTACCTTGAGATTTTCATGGTGGATCCATAAAGCCTAATGTTCATGATTTTACGTACGCCACCTCGACTTGACCGGGAGGTGGGCCCCAATTTCAGAGATTTTCCATGTTGACTTAATTGACTTATTTTGAGCGTTATGCAAGTACGACTTTTGACTACTTCCGATTGTTAAAAAGTGATCATTTTGATTATTCATTGAGTTCTATGATATATTTTGCATGTACAAACGATCCCAAAGGTTTTGTCTTTGACATAACTTTCGCAACTCCGAAAGGTATGACCTGTAGCTATTATCGACTTCCTTTAAATGATCTATCGTCTCGGGATTGTTCTTTCGAGTCTTGGCAAACATTGTATATTTTATGTTGCATGTGGTTTCTCACTACTCGCCGTGCGAGGGTCGCTATTACATCTTTCCTTTGCGTCGGCCGCAGGCGTGTATTCACGCAATTCCTTGCATTGTTCACCGCGTCCCTCACTGGGGCCCCGGGGCATGTTATATACATATATATATACTTATGATGATGATGTGATGACGGGGAGGTGGCCAGATGGCATATGATGATTCCTTTCACCGCGTCCCTCACTAGAGGGCGGGGCACGTTACATATATATACATGATGATTTTACTTACCGCGTCCCTCACTGAGGCGGGGCATGTTATGTATGCATATGTTCATGATGATTTCTTTAAATATGATACTCGGTCCATTAATGATTTTTGAAAAGCATGATTTACGTTCAAGGTAAGTTTTATGAGTTCGATTCTTTGTCTTACTTTTTACGTTCTCCTTATTTCGTATGATCCGGCTTTTTGTGTTTACCGCTTTACATATTGACATATTTCGACCGACCCCCTTTTTCTTAGGGGGCTGCGTTTCATGCTGCGCAGGTACACCCGAGGTGAGTCAAGATTTTAGTAGAAGACGTTTCGGGATTAGCTAGCTCCGTTTCTTAGTCTTTGTCGAGTCGGATTATCATGTTATGGTTTCATGTTACGGGTTAGAGACTTCCAGACGATGTTGTGGGTATTAGATGTCGGTTATATGTAAATGGCTATAAAAATGTATATTATTATGCGTTGTGTTATAAGTTTCATATGCTACAAGATTTTATTTGATTTGAGAAAAGCAAAAAGCATATTATTCTTCGATAAATTTTTGTTATGTATAATTGTGTCATGATTTGAGAGTCGGCATGAGTATGACTATTATGTGAGTCCGCGGGTTCGCTCGGCCCTAAATAAGGTCGGGTGCCCATCACGCCCTAACGAAAATTAGGGTGTGACAAATTGGTATCGGAGCGGTTCGTCTTGGGGGTTGTCTTAGTCGTGTCCGGTAGAGTCACATTTAGGGTGGTGTGAAGCGCCACATTTATAAACGAGGCTACGGGGCATCTAGGATGGTTACTCTTCTTTGACATCATAGATCGTGCCGTAGAGCCATGTATAGGAAATGAGATTCCCGACACTAATCTTTGATTTTAGCTGAAGAATGATGTCGATGGAGGAAAGCAATGGCGATATTGGAAGCTATAAAGCGTAAAAGGTAAGCAACGGTACGAAGGAAAGGATGCATCGGGTAAGAAATAGAAGTACGGCGGAATACGAACGAAAGATCAAAAAGGAAAGTAAACAAGAAAGTGTGACAGTGCGAATTGAGTTGGGCATACAAGGTATGTTTATTATTTTTTATCTTGTCGATGATGTTGGGAGCCTGTGAGGCCGTGATATTACATGATATGCGTATATATATATTGTTTTGTGAGGCGTTGTTGGTATTTCGTGCATACGAGTTTTGAGATAACAACGATTCTGAGGAGAACTCTACGTAAATTTTTCCGGAAATAAAGGAAGAATAAGATATAAGTACGTAATATGTCTTGGAAAGTCATCGCTCGATAACAATGATAAGATTCGACTAAGTTATGAGTTTGACCCCGAGAAAAGAAGCGTGACGGGTACGAATGAATGGATAAGGCTGACTGGAACGATAAGGATAAAGTGGATAAAAAAAAAAGGGTAAAGGATTAAGAAGTGTTATATTATCGGATTGATTACGCAACGGGATGTAATATGAGTATAGCGAGAATTGTATGGAAATAAGTAAAGCCCTAATGAGAAAGCGGCTAAAGCTATGATGTGGTCTACGTAGTTAGAATATAAAAGTAAGGGTGAAACGAAAAAGTGAGCTATAGAGCGAATAAGCGAGACTTATCAAGTTGCAAGGAAAGCTTGGGATAAAGGGTTATATAACGGGGAAATGATAGTGAGCGTAAGAAAAGAAAGGGTAATCGGAAGAAGAAATGAGAAGGGAGTAAGACAACGAAAGAATAGGCCATGATATGTGTGTAGTCAAGGATACGAAGTACTAGAGTGACGGCGGTAAAAGACTCGGATATAGAAATGATAAAGAACGAGGTAAGAATGGGAACGAATCGGGAGCGATGACCGAGTGATTATAAGTAACGGTGATCGAAGTGTATTCCTCGTCATTGAGACCTCGGAAGTTCGGACGAAAAGTAATCATATTCGGTGGAAAGCGAGTACCGAGGACCAAAGAGGGGTAAAATAGTAATTATGCTATAGCAGCGCTTCGAACTCGTTAAGACTTCGACTTACTCCCGGATCACGTGACGGAGGTCATGCGGTGAGGTGGATGCGATTATCGGCATTGTGGCATCGTATTTCACCGAAGTTTCAAAGTTAAGCGTCTTTGCGAGAGAAATCCTGGGATGGGTGACCCCCTGGGAAGTTTTCTGAAAATTCTACAAATTCGGACGCAAGAAGTGAATAAGGAGTTAGAGTGACTTAAGGGTAAATTAAGAGTCCGAGGAGTGGACGAAACCCAAGAAGGTCGCGCGAGCGGGGGCAAATTAGGACCGATAAAGGAGAAAAAGATACATCGCAGACTTAGAATTAGGGTGAATTGGAATAGCGTGTGGAGATATCTTGTAAGCAAGATAGTAGAGACTATATGTGTACATAGGTACGCACGGGATATCATTGCACATGGTTAGATTAGCGGATATATGTATCCCAGAATCGGAAGTAGCGTGTGTAGAAGGCATTAATCGAGGTAACAAAGTTCAAGTGAGGAGAAAATTATAAATGGCACGAATGTTATAAGGCAAGTTGATGCTTGTTTTCACTATAAGTTGAGCTTAGAAAGTGCTAATACAACGATATTTGGAAAGGAAAGAAAGCGAGTAAATGAACGGCAAGAAGATCAAAATGCCGAATAACGAGTACCGCTCAATTGAGATTGGAAATACGGTTAGGGCAAGGTAGAATTGGGCGATAGTATAACCACCAAGGGGGGAAGCGAGGGCGAGAGATACAAGTGTGGCGAAGACAATCGGCGCTACGATGTCCACGGATACGGATGCGTGGGCCGCGAGGTAGAGCTTTTGCGGAGACAAGCTAAGGGGATCGAAAAGTCGGCGGTGAAAGGGATAGAGATCGGGGGTAATAATCGAGGTGGCGAGGATTAATTGTAAGTATCGGAATAACATGATATTAGAAAATGGAGACTTAAAGAGGGAGTACGATAAAGGAAAGTAACGAGTAGCTTACGGAGGCAACGTGAAAAGGTGGTACGGTATACGGATTAGAGGTTAAGATGTAGACAATAGAGGGGTTGTTAGCGGGGAAAAAAAAATTCCTATGGTAGAAAGTAAGAAAAGCGGGGAAAAGAAGTATGATAAAGTAGACTCTGCAAATGCGAGCACGGGAGTAAGATGCGGAATAGTATGAATCGGGAAAAGGAACGAGCGTGATTAAGATTAAATACGCGGGTCGTGCGTGGACAATAGCGAGTTCGAATCAAAGATAAGGTAATGACACGAGGCAAGGTGTTGAAAATGTAACAAGATGAGTAAAGAAAAATTGTAAGACGATTTAAGCAAGTGATCGGAATTAGTCGGCTATCGAAAGCGGGCGGATTTATGTGTTTCACGAAAGGCGTAATCAAATTCGACAAGAAGGAAAAGCTTAACTTAAGACGTATTGAACTTTGATTACACTAGTTGTAAGGCAAGAAGGTTGCGTGCTAAAGATGCGGCTTCCGTTAAGGCACGCGGCGGAATAATAACGAAAGGAAATGACTTGCGAACACGAGGAGGAAATGGAAGAGAAGTATGATTGGTAAATGAAATTGCGGCTCATGGTAGTGAATGAAACCCCCCCCTCGAGATCCTTAAGACTCTATACGATTAGTTGAACATTCGAGGACGAATGTTTTAGTGGGGGAGCATGTTATATCCCGTATTTTTGAACGTCGGATTATTTGTAAGGCGAGGTGGGGCCCACACGTTAAGATTTTTTTTTTTTTTTTGGAACATGTGACAAGTTATATGAATCACATATGTAAAGTTAAACACAACTCATGAAGGACCCTTGGGCCAAATCAAAGTGGAAGCCCTCCAAACGAATATTTTTAAGAAAACGTTTTCGGGTGACCTGACTTTGAGGGGAAAAAACGGTATTATAAGTTTGGAATTTGGAAAAATACCGAGAAATAGAAGTTGTAGATAATTGAATTAGCTTTCCAACCATAGGTCGTGGGTTCCCAGGTGACGTCGGTACAAGGAGATATGAACGTTTTAAGGTCGAAAGGTCGGTGGGTTAGGGCTAGGAGCCGGGCCCAACCGGGTTAGGCCTATGACCCATGTTATTTAAGTGATATTTCATCCTTCCCTCCTCATTTTAAGACCTGGAACAACCAGAAAATTCTGGAGAGATAGAGAAAAAGGCCTTGGAGAAGAAAAACCAATTTTGACCAAAATCCGAGGCCGAATCCAGCTCCACGTGAAGGAAAAGTGTTGTCGCCGCGTTGTCTTCAATTTGAGCTAAAAATCAACCAAGGAGGAGAGTGATAACATGGTGGCTGCCTACTTAAGGTAATATGAAGGTTCCTTTTCATTGTTAACAAGTTTATTTAAAGATTTAGCGGATTGGAAGAAATAGCGATATAAATTCGTTTGTCGGTGTTGATGTGGTAACAGTATAGGGGCATTTTGGTGGGGTATGATGAGCTAATTTTATTTAGTATTTTGATTGTTGTTGTGTTTTGGATTTCATGTTGTTAAATGAAGATTTAATGGCTTGAAATAAAGTTGTAATCGTTTGCGGATTATGGAAGAAAGTTAATATGACATTAGTATGGTTTCTTATAATTGTAGGAATAATGTTGCTAATATGTAGAATGTTGGTGTAGTTTATGAATTTGGAGGAAAGAAAATGTGTTGTAATTATTCTTGTTGGATTTGAAAGAATTTGGGTAGTGTATGTGTTGGTTGAACCGTTTGAAATATTGTGCGGGTTGTCGAAGTGTTCTAGAATATTGTTGAATGGTTTCGGATTAGTATTTGAATGTGTGAACAATTGTGAATTGGATATAAATGAAATGTTGTTTGATTATGTAAAAGGAGCTACTAATGTTGGAATGTATTTTGAATAAATTGTTGAAGTTGGAGATATGATGGTTGGCATTGTTGTTGATAGTTTGCGAGTTAAATTCTCGGATTTGTTGTTGTAATTTTTGGCCGAGTTGGACTCTCGGGGGATGGCGCATTTACGGGGAAATCTTTGCCAAAATTTCTGTAAGACAAGTGTTACTTCAAGATTCAACTCCTAAAAGCTTATAGTAATGTTTGGTAACTATGACCCTTTGTAGATTTTGGAGAAAACGGGACTTGAGTTTGGACGAGCGAGAAAGGCGAATAAGGTATGTAAAGCTTCACCTTTGTTCTCTTGGCATGTCCTAGGCATAATAGGTTTTGATACGAGCCTTGGGGGCGACTCTACCCTAGGAATCCGAGCTTAGATTTGGCCCTTTTTCATTCAAAAAGAATTGAATTAGATACTTTATGTTTTGTTGGAAAAATAGCTTAAACATTTATAACTCTCACAAATGGAACCGAATTACCTTGAGATTTTCATAGGTGGCTCCATAAAGCCTAATGTTCATGATTTTACGTCGCCACCTCGACTTGACCCGAGGTGGGCCCCCAATTTCCGAGATTTTTCCATGTTGACTTAATTGACTTATTTTTGAGCGTTATGCAAGTACGACTTTTGACTAACTTCCGATTGTTAAAAAGTGATCATTTTGATTATTCCATTGAGTTCTATGATATATTTTGCCATGTACAAACGATCCCAAAGGTTTTGTCTTTGACATAACTCGTCGCAACTCCGAAAGGTATGACCTATGGCTATTGTCCGACTTCCTTTAAATGATCTATCGTCCGGATTGTTCTTTCGAGTCTTGGCAAACATTGTATATTTTATGTTGCATGTGGTTTCTCACTACTCGCTCGTGCATTTGCCATTACATCTTTCAACGCGTCCGGGCCAGGGGTGTATTCATGCAATTCCCGCATTGTTCACCGCGTCCCTCACTAGAGGGCCGGGGCATGTTATATACATATATATATATTATGATGATGTGATGACGGGAGGTGGCCCGGGATGGCATATGATGATTCTTTCACCGCGTCCCTCGCTAGAGGGGCGGGCACGTTACATATATACATGATGATTTTACTTACCGCGTCCCCTCACTAGAGGGCGGGGCATGTTATGTATGCATATGTTCATGATGATTTCTTTAAATATGATACTCGGTCCATTAATGATTTTGAAAAGCATGATTTACGTTCAAGGTAAGTTTTATGAGTTAGAGTTCTTTGTCTTACTTTTCTCGTTCTCCTTATTTCCGTATGATCCGAGCTTTTGTGTTTACCGCTTTTACATATTCGGTACATATTTCGTAATGCGACCCCTTTTTCTTCGGGCCGCGTTTCATGCCGCGTGTGTACACCTAGTGTGGTGAAGATTTTAGTAGAAGACGTTTTAGCGGGATTAGCTAGCTCCATTTCTTCCAAGTGTGTCACGAGTCGATTATCATGTTATGGTTTCATGTTGGGTTAGAGACTTTGCGACAGTGTTGTGGGTATTAGATGTCGGTTATATATGGCTATATAAGCGGTATATTATTATGCGTTGTGTTATAAGTTTCATATCGCAAGATTTTATTTGATTTGAGAAAAAAAAAAAGCATATTATTCTTCAATAAATTTTTGTTATGTATAATTGTGTCATGATTTGAGAGTCAGCATGAGTATGACTATTATGTGAGTCCGCGGGTTCGCTCGGCCCTAAATAAGGGTCGGGTGCCCATCACGCCCTAACGAAAATTAGGGTGTGACAACAGATATACACTTTGCCTTCGGGGCGATACATATATACACTTTGCCTTCGGGGCTATACAGATATACATTTTTCCTTCAGGGCTATACAGATATACACTTTTCCTTCGAGGCTATACAGACATTCACTTTGCCTTGGGGGCTATACAGAGATACTCTTTGCCTTCGGGGCTATACATATATACACTTTGCCTTCGGGGCTAGACATGATGCACATTGCCTTCGAGGATATACACATTGCCTTCTAGGCTATACACATTGCCTATGGGGCTAGACGTATGCACCGAGCCCGATATGAGTTCGGATAGTTTATTTCAGTATCACTTATTTGATATGAGTCAGAGATAAATAAGTACACTCCCAGATTGTTTGTTATGTGCTCATATGGTTTATGTATCCTGAAGAAAGGTAAAGGAAAGAAGTCAAGAAACAATAATCAAAGCATATAAACCCAAGTGTCCAGTGAACAATCCCCAAGCGTCGCTCCATATAGCGACCTAAAGACATCATCAGAGACTCCAAAGAAGTTTAGATAGACAGAAGTATAGTAAGGTTCAGTAAGTGTTCCTATATATGTTTCAGAGCTTTCAACTATATATACTTGATTACATTTCAATTGTCTCTTTTATGAGTTCCAATGTATTATACATGTTTCATGTCTGCCTTACGTACTCGGTACAATCTTTACATCGACGTCCCTTGAAATTTTGGGGATCTGCATTTGTTATGTTTCACATTGTAGGTTCAGATTTACGGGTTGGCGGGCATTTCCTCTAGACATAGCAGACATTCAACGAAGGTTGTAAGCTTCATCTCACTCTGAAGCTGAGTAAGATCTAGTGATCTCATTGATTTTAGAGGCTTTGGGTAGCTCGGGGCCCTATCCCGACATTTATATTAGTTGATTAGTAGTAATTGTTCATAGAGGCTTCATAGATAGTACATGTGGGTTCATTTGTATTCAGTTCCATGTCATGAGCCATCAACCACATTTACTTATAGAAATCATTTGTATTGTTCAATTGTCGCATAAGTTACATCATATCATTTGTACAGATTCATAGTAGTTGCATGTAGAGCATAGTCCATCCCATTCAGGTTTGGGGCGTGACACATAAATCCTTAGCTTAAGGTAACCATTGAATTTGTTTAATGGTTCAAGGCCCCGCATAAATTAAGATGACTAAATAATGATGTTATTAATGCTAATTTGCTAGATAATAACGATAGAATATGATAAACTAGAATAATGAACAAAGTGAACAAGTTAAACAAAGTAAAGAATTCTTATTCAAGTGTCTCGTAGCGGTTATCGTGCAACTTCTCCGGGAAAGCGTATGTTTGTGAACGTAAGAGTTTAAAAACTTGAGAGCAACAATGGTGTGGAATAATAGTCTTAGTGATGAAAAATCAGATGCAATACAAGTGAGCAACAAATTATAAATGTTTTATAGTCTAACCCTAAGCAACGTTATCCGTATTGAACGACCTTTGATGATCATTATCCGCACGATTCAACCCTTACATACGCAATCGAGAGACTTCGGGGAGTGAATCCGAGATTCTTCGGGAATGGCTATAATTTAGACTTATCTTGACCGGCCATTATTTTGTACATGGTAACGTATCTACGGAGCTAGACGAGTTCGTATCACAGTTCCGGTCTTTCAATGAGCAAGACTAACCTCATCGGTCGTGCTCAAGCATTGAGAACGGTCTCACCTTTGTTGAGTCATGTCCAATCTGTCTTTACTTTCCACACGTCTCCTCTCGTATCAAACAAGCATCGAAGCCAAAGAGAAGGAAAAGAGAAGAAGAAAGCAACTAAAAGAGAAGGAAGAAGAAATGAAGAGGAAGAGGTAGGAGGAAGAGGGAAATTTTTTTAAAAAAAAAATTAAAATTTGAAAATTGTTTGATATATATATATATATATATATATATATAAAACCAAGTAGTCTAGCTTAATATTAAGCCAAGTGGCGTAATATGAATAAGCCACTTGGCAACAAATTCTATTTGCATTAATTATAAAGAAGTTATTAATTGTAGTTCAAAATATTACCTAATTTAATAATCTACTACTACTACTACTACTACTATTAATAATAATAATAATAATAATAATAATAATAATAATAATAATAATAATAATAATAATAATAATAATAATAATCTATATCTATATATATAAAATAGGAGAGGTAAAGCAATGTGGTTAAGCCAAGTGGCAAGCTAATAACAAGCCACTTGGCAAATTTAAGACAATTTTTATTATGAGTTGTAATAACTAATAACAAACGATTTAAGTTAAAATTTCAATTTAAATTATTTTTAAAGATAAAACCTATATTATCGTAATAGATATATTATAGAAGCCAAGAATCTGTAAAACGTATGTCCACGTAATCTGATGTTCAATTTGAAAATTATTTTATATTTTGAATTTGAGTTATAGATAAAATATAATTATATATTTCATATTTGTTCCATAAGGGATTAGACTCTCATTACCATTAATGATAAATAATTAATCCTTATTACGTGGAGAAAAATTGAAAGATAAAAACGTGGTAAACTTTATCCTTAACAATATTATCGTAATTATAGGACTATTCAAACTCAGATATATCTTTTGACCAAAGAGTTAATTTATTATTCAAATACCACATCTGATTTTGAATTAAATTAAAAAATGAGGCACTTAGAGCACTTCTGTACGTAGACTCCTTTTCGTTATCTACTTCTCCCCTGTAGATTAGTATTTTTTTTTAAAAAAATTATCATTATCCACATTAATCTTTCATCACACCACTTCTCTTTATCATTAGCATATATCTATAAATATATGAAACCCGCCTATTTTCTTCTTAAGTTTTGCTGAAAGTACGTTAATATGAAAAATTGGTTCATTCTTCTCATACATACTGTTTCATATATAAAATTCTTGCATATTAACAAGATCTTTTGTTGCAGATATATCAAACATGTCGACTTCTTAATATTCGAGAAAAAGGTGCGCATCAACTAGAAAAGTATAAGGGACTACTTCAAGCTCAAGCATATATATGTGGTTCAAGCCTGCAGAAAAGGTTAAGAGAAAAATGAATGCATCAACTAGAAAAGTATAAGGGACTACTTCAAGCTCATGCACATAAATGTAGTTCAAGCCTGTAGAAGAGGTTTTGTAACTGTTCAAAATGGTAGTCAACATATGTTATTCATTACAGTTTTTTGACAAGACTAAGGGAATTATTTCCGTAGTTGTTGTTAAATATAGTTATCACTTATTTGTATTGCGTAATGAATTCGATTCATGAACCCGTCCATTGAACACACTTTATATTCGTGTAAGCTAAAAAATATAAAATACAAATAGTGCATAAACGTCTCTTAACAAGAGGGAGGGCGTAGGGAGGTTGTCACCGTTATTGCCATCTTAGTGAATTCAAGAGAGGGAAGCATATATAACTTTTTCTTTATTTGGTGTCGTTCATGAATGATTCTTGATATTTAAGATATAGATTTAATGATTCACTTGAGCTATTCTATGTACATATTTTTCAAATATTTTCATATAATTATATAACTCGAAGATTTTGGTAAAGTTGGGATATTATTAAGTAGTGGTAAATGATGGTGCGAAATTGCGAAGAAAAATTGGAAAAGATTATATATTGGGTCATTGAGGTGGCAAGACTGATTGCACTTAGCAGGTGCAACAAACGGCAATGAAACAGTAACCAAACTCCCAACTTTTATAATAGGAATTGACTCAATTACAATGGCTAGTAATCAAACTGATGATTAAATGATAGAATTACAATTGAAGTACTAAAAAGTAAGGGATACTAGAGAAGAAGGAGATGAGAAACTAGATTCGAGAAAAGGGGATGAGAGATACGGACTTTTGAAAGTCGCAACATAATACGCATAAGCCTAATTTGTTCCCATAAGTTGCTATTTATCAACAAAGGTCCCAAAATATAGCTACTTAATTCGGTGTTGGGTACATTTTTGCCAAATACTAGTCGAGCCCCTTCATAACAATACTCCCGTCCTCATAAGAACCTTGTACCAGG
This sequence comes from Lycium ferocissimum, assembly GCF_029784015.1. Lineage (NCBI taxonomy): Eukaryota > Viridiplantae > Streptophyta > Magnoliopsida > Solanales > Solanaceae > Lycium > Lycium ferocissimum. The sequence goes on from NC_081348.1 coordinate 12,220,902, forward strand.
TTCGAGTCAAGAGTAATGTTAGTAGTGCGCTCCCCATCAATTGTAGCCAAGCCAAACTGTACTATGTTGCCAAGAAATAGTATGTGATCTAGTATACTTCTTGCATCAACCACCAACCTGGAAACAACATAAGCTATGGTCTGCTCATTGCCAAAACCTTCAAGGGCAAACAAGCTCTTTCCAAATACAACCGTAGTGTAAACTTTAGCGCCCATAAAATGTGTAACACATCTAACACTAGTTGCAAACTCAAAAGGAGAACATATGACCCCAGAAGCAACCAAGCCACTGATATGTGCCATATC
>NC_081348.1:12221306-12254164 GCF_029784015.1 Lycium ferocissimum
TCATGGTTCGGGGCGTGACAATTTAATCCAGGATGACCAGTGACAAAATATGTCTTCTATCTATAATATTCGTAAGCCCATCTAATGGGTTACTCAGTTGATGACAATGCTGCAGGGAAAAAATTATGTTAATCAATCACTTTCAGGGAGGATGAGTGCACAGATATGAAAGAGATACTGTACTTCTTTTATTGTTAAAGGTAGTATATTAATTCCAGCAACAAGTGCTGTAAGATAATTACAAGAAGGCTACAATTACGAATTATGTAATGAGCTCGAAAAGTCAACCATGAAAGGGATAATGAATTCTGATAGATGCAAGGAAGATTTCAGCTTCAGGGTTTTAAGAATGCTTATATGCAAAATGCGAAGTACATAATTAACATATTCCTTGTGTCTTCAAGTTATTTCATATATTATACAATACTTACATTAACAGCAACAGCCTTTAAAGCAACACTTGCAGACACCAGACTAGGCGACTTGATCCCTTCATGAAGTGAATCAACAAGTGCTTCAACAATTCCTATTTTTGCAAACTTTCTGGCGTACCCATAAACCTACAGTTGAGAACAATAACAATTACAGAAAGTCTCACTGTTTAGAGCATGCCTTAGAGCAATGTAAGAATTAAGAAATTCAATCATTGTTGCTAAATCCATATACTTTCTTAATTATCCAGGTCGGCCTACCTTACCAATTCAACCAACTCCCAGCCCAGTTGATATCTTGATAACCCAAAACATTCACAAATCAGTAAATAACTGGATCTAGGATAAGCAATTCAAGATCTATTATTAATACAGCCTCCTCCATTAGAACGTATAAATGGTTTATCTGGAGTCAAGGATCATGGATCTGTAGTTCAATAATTTGATCAGCAATAATGGATCCACTAAAAAAATATTTTTTCCTCAATATGAAGGTATAGTTGCTTGAGAGTTAATTCGAAAATGCTTGAGAGTTAAATAAAAAGATTTTTTTTAGAAAAATAGACATCAGAAATAAGAAGAGAAGTTGCATATCTTCACTTTTAAAGAATACCAAATATTAAAGGAAAACTGGTCAAAGTATTAAATTTTGAAAGCAATCGGTGCCATTTTGTTTGCCACAAAAGAAGTTATAATCTAACAATTTACTTCACAGTACCTTCAAGGTACTATACTTAATAAATTTAATTTACCTATCAAAAAAAATAAAAAATAACTTCAACAATTTTGTCGCAATATGATGGACGACTAGCATAATGCAACTCTTACAACAACAACATACCCAGTGTATTCCCACCAGTAGGGTCTGCTGGGTTGTTGGGGGGGGGTGGGGGGGGGTGTGTGTGCGCAGCCACCCCACCTTGTGAAGGTAGAGAGGTTGTTTCTGATAGAACCTCGGCTCAAGTTAAGCATATCAAAACAGGTATGAAAAGGAAATACATTAGAGAAAAAGTCATGTTGAAAATAATGGAGAAAAGAACATTAGCAACAACAATGAGAAATATAGAATAGTGAGAAATCTTCAGGTTATCTATAGTTCATATGGTGAATGCCTGAATTGCTTTAGTCAAAAGTGATTAATCGATGCAACAATACAACTTGAACAACTGCTAACTCAGTAAAATAAATTGGTGCTTTAGAGAACACTATTATAGACTAGTCCAGGTCACAGGTCCAATTTATCTTGTTCAGTCTAAAAAATTAGCCTGATCCCAAACTTATTAAGGAACAGAAGAGGTTGCATGAATCTGTCCATGTGAGGTATTCCATCTGTATTATGGTGACAAACTCGGGATTGTGTATTATGGTGACAGAATTCTGGTTCTGATGAGCAATTAACATCAAATAGCAACAACTACTACTATAAATGTTTACTTACTTCAGAGGCCACAACACGATTATCATCAGATGTTAGCAGGACTCGTACAGCATCATATAAATAAGGAATGCTCCCCCTACTAAATTCTCTTAAACATTGATGAATCAGCTCATCAATTTTGAAGTTCATAAATGCCTCCTTGAGGACCTCATTACCAGTTGCAGCGGCAGAAACAACAGAGAATCCACTGTTCAAGACGCTTGAGTTTTCTTTCGTATTGTTTAGGATATTCATAACCATCCTTGGACCATCAATCACCCTAAATATTTCAGTGCTCTGTAGATCTGCACACGAAGACATTTTCCATTGATGATATCAACTTTCCCATCTAGACATATGGGCATGAAATACTGTCAAAATTTTCAACCAAAAAAAAAAAAAAAAAAAAAAAAAAAAAAACGAATATCAAATTGACATTGAGGAATATGGGCGCCGGCTTGGCTTAGCTGATTTAAAGTAGCTAATAAGCATTAAGTGTTGAAAAATACTTTTAAGTGCTGAAACTAATTGAATAAATAAGCAGCTACTTGTTCGGATAAAAGTGCTGAAACAGATAATAAGCAATTGAAGTGCTTGGTAAAAAGTATTGATAAGCATTTATGTCTATTAAAATGACTAAAACACCCTTAAAGTTGTTTACACAAATAAAACATGAAACTTACTAGATTTTACATTTCAGATTGACTCAATAGAAAATAATATATGTCTCTTTTTATTTTTAATACAAAATTAATTAGATAAGATTTGTTTTGATAAATATAAAAAAAATTATGATAAGCTAAAATAATGTTAATAATTTGATTAAATTTTGTTAGTAAAAAGACATCTTAAATAACACAAAAAATAAATGCGTAAAAAGAACAAGCACTTAACATCATGTTGATAGAATCATATTCTGGACCCTTTAGTGTCATTTCTTTCTTACTTTTTATGACTTTTAAGAAGTGTATATATATGTATACGAGTTCCTCAATTAAAAAAAAAAAAAAAAAAGCAGAAAATCAATCGGATTTCTTTTAACGTACAGAGCTTCTTAAGAAGCTTGATTGCTCTTGATGGTGGCAGACGACGATTCTGGGCTATGAAAGAAATCGTGTAAAAGGGGAGGGGGTGAAGTCATGCACAGGTTTAGGGGTTTTATTTCAGTAAGGATATTTGGGGTATAACGAAATAATATTAGGAATAGAAATTATGATCTTGAGAGATTTCTACATCACTAGTTTCAGAATAGTACACCACCCACTATGCATAATCATTTCATCCTCTAAATGTGCTAGTGATGCATGAAAGGAGTACATAAATGCTGATAGATCTGCAACAAAAGAGTCCTAGTGGTCCAAATAATGTACCACTCCCTCTGTCCCAAAAAGATTGTCTTCCTTTCCTTTTTAGTCTGTCCCAAAAAGATTGGCACCTTTCTATATTTAGAAACAATTTAACTTTATGAGATGATTTACAGCCACACAAATATCTAAGGCTTGTTTTGGACCACACATTTCAAAAGTCTTTCGTTATTTCTTAAACTTTGTGCCAAGCCAAACTAAGACAATCTTTTTGGGACGGAGGGAGTAACAAATAATGCTTGAGATGAGAAGTATGAACTAGGATTTGCTTTCTCTAAAGAACAATTAGCTCAAAGGCCTTCAGTTTCTTTTGTGCTAGGTGCATGCCTCCACCAAATTACAACAACTGAACGGAAAAAAAAAGGGATACAAAATTGACAAATTTAACCCAATTAACAGCATCAGCATTCATAGCAAATCAATAAAGCTATAAGTAAGTGTTTCGTTAACAAGTGCAAGAACTAGAACAGTAATTTTCAGTTTCACTACCAATATAAAATAATAAGAAAACAAGTAAATGTCCAGCATTTCACTATATATTATTTCTTCTTCTTTGAAGTAATCAAAAAGTAACAAAATCCCAAAACCCACAGAACACATCAAACTCCAATAACAGTGATTCCCTCAAGAAACATTATTGTATGTGACATACCATGAAGTAAAGAAACCAATGTGTTGAGAGCTGAAACAAGGCCGTCGCTCGCAAGTTTAGAGCATATGGAACACACCAATTGTAGAGCACCATTCTTAGTTGCTATAGCAGCATTTCCTGATCCATCAACATTACACGCATCATTCAATTTATCTAACCATTCAACAATTTCCTTCTCATCCCCACCTCCCTCCTTCCAATCACCATCCAATTCCTTCAGCCTCTCAAGTGATTCAATTACCGGATTTTCCTCCCCAATGCTAGTTACGATCCCTGAGAGGAAAAAGAAAAAAAATGAGTCTGTTATTGAAACTAGAAATACCTACATATTTGTCTGGAATCAAATTCGAATCTTTCACAATATTTAAAAAATAGACACAAATGAGAACGGGGTGAATATAGAGCATTTATATAGCCCAAAGTCTTCTAATATGGTTAGGGGTCGTTTGGTTCGCGAACTAAGTTATCCCGGGATTATGATCCTTGAACTAATTTATCTCACCTGAGAGGTGCGATAAAATAATACTTCCTCCGTCCCAATTTATGTGACTCTCCTTTTTAGTCAATCCCAAAAAGTATGACACCTTTCTATATTTAGCTACAATTTAACCTTAAACTTTCCATTTTACTCTTAATGAAATTATTTATAGCCACACATTTCTTTATGCCTTGTTTTAGACCACAAGTTTCAAAAGTGATTCTTTCTCTTAAACTCTGTGGCCAATCAAACACCATCATATAAATTGGGACGGAGGGAGTACCAAGTTTGATGGGATAAGGTGGGATATCCAAGATTAAGTTTGGGATGAAATTTATACTCTATTTGGTTGAACGTATAAATTCATCCTGATATATTAAACTGTAAGGGTCGTTTGGTACGCGGGATAAAGTGGAATATATCGCAGGATTAAGTTTGAGATAAAATTTATACTTTGTTTGGTTGAGCGTATGAATTCATCAAGAGTATAAATTGATGAATTCTTAGGTTCAACCAAATAGAGTATAATTTAATCTCAAACTTAATCCTGGGATATATTCCACTTTATCCCACGTACCAAACGACCCTTGCAGTTTAATATCTCAGTTTCGCGATAAGCATGAGATGTAGATAATGAAAGTAGATGAAATGTTAACTAAACAAATAAAGTAGAAAGGAATAAATACAGAGGATTAGTAGAAAGGCAAAGAATGAATGAATACCGGAGAGATCAACGCCTTGGAGATTTAGAGTTTGAATAGCGTCTTGAAGGGCTTCAGTGGGGTCCATTCCAAGATCTTCAATATTTTCGTGAACCAATTCATCGAACGCTTCTTGAGATATTGTACGAACGGACTTCGGTGGGCCCATTTTCCCAAATCTGCAACTAAGGGAGATCGCCGGCAGTGTAAGTGATGAAGAGAGAGCTCAAAAGACCATAATTGGAGTGTGTGTCATTATCATAACTAGTATAAGAGTGGTAAAAATTAAAACTTCTAATGTTATTAAAATTAGTATTCGTAGCGGCGCGATGCGCGGAAGATACTAAAAGCATCAATTTTGTTAAATTATGATTCGACTTAATTGAGTACATTAGATTATACATATTTGTTTTAACAAATATCCAAATATCATCTTGTTTCTCAATGCAATACCTCAATAACAATATCTCGATGTTCTTAAAGGAAACAAATCATAAGGTCAGCCAATAATTCTTACATTATTTTTTCTATCACATCATCAACTATTTTGTAATATTAAATTACTAATATAACTTTTTATTAGCTTGTCACTTGTCAAATGTCATTATCCGCTCTCCTTTTAATATAACAAAGATATACTTTTTCTTACTCGTGAAATATTTTTTTAATTTTATATTCTCTCTGCCCCAAAAGATTATCCTCTTTTTTGGCCTACAAAAGTTTTTAGAAATAAAGAAAAGACTTTTTTGAAATGTGTGGCCCAAAATAAGTCTTAGATATTTGTATGGTATAATTTATAAATCATCTCGAGAAAGTTAAATTGTTCTAAATATAAAAGGGGCAAATCTTTTTTACGTAAAAAAAAAAAGGAGGATAATAGGGAGCAACTTTTATTCTATTGTCCAAAAATTTTAATAATTTATCAACAATATTTTTGAGTATTACTTACTTACTTTATTTTTAAAAAATTAATTCAAAGTATAATATTCTAACATATTTACTAAACCCATCTTGTAAATTTTTCCACTATGATACTTTAATTACTTTTTTTTTCATTTAGTATTTTAATTTATTCAACATAATGTAATATTTGAATTCATACAAAGTTTAAATATGTAATTTCTTTCAATATTTTTTCATAAGATCTATCAATACGTTTAATAATTATTAGTTAGTATTTTTTTTTTCAACAAAAATATTATTAGTTAGTATTATGTACGATAAGCTATATGGTTTTTCTCTCTTTTCTTTTTAATATAGAAACTTCCAGCTTTCATTTTAGTTGATTAAATTATCAACATGACAATTTATATTTTGTTTTATGTTTTCCATATTATGCTTGGAATTCAATAATTATATATATATATATATATATATATATATATATATATATATATATATATATATATATATATATATATACGTGATCCTATCATATTGTTGTAAACAACAACACACCCAGTGAAATCCTATAAAATGGAGTCTGGAGAGGATAGAGTGTATGCACAACTTACTTCTACCTTGAGAGGTAGAGAGGATGTTTCCGATAGACCCTCGACCTAAGGACAAATAGTGCAAAGCAGTATGGAAAATAAATAACGGGCGCGAATAAGCCATGACAGAATATTATAAAAGCATGATGAAGCAGTCTGAAAAAAGAGCAGTAACTACCAAATTAACGACAAACCGAATGCAAGCAACAATAGATAGTAGCAATAGATTGTATGACTTTTCTTATTATAATTCAAAAAAACTTTCTTATCTCAAGTCCTATTTAATCTCTTATTTGTAGTCCAAATAATACAATTCTTTACTCTAGATTGTAATTTCAAATAGTCTAAAATATAATTAGATAAATCATTTGATTATTTTGGTCTAATCTCTTATTTGTAGTCCAAATAATACAATTCTTTACTCTAGATTGTAATTTCAAATAGTCTAAAATATAATTAGATAAATCATTTGATTATTTTGGTCTAAGCAGAATGAAAAATAAATAACGGGCGTTAATAAGCAATGACAGAATATTATAAAAGCATGATGAAGTAGTCTGAAAAAAGAGCAGGAACTACCAAATTAACGATAAACCAAGTGCAAGCAACAATAGATAGTAGCAATAGATTGTATGACTTTTCTTATTATAATTCAAAAAAACTTTCTCATCTCAAGTCCCATTTAATCTCTTATTTATAGTCCAAATAATATAATTCTTTACTCTAGATTGTAATTTCAAATAGTCTAAAATATAATTAGATAAATCATTTGATTATTTTGGCCTAAGCAGTATGAAAAATAAATAACGACCGTGAATAAGCCATGACAGAATATTATAAAAGCATGATGAAGCAGTCTGGAAAAAAAAAACAGTAACCACCAAATTAACGATAAACCAAGTGCAAGCAACAATAGATAGTAGCAATAGATTGTACGACTTTTCTTATTATAATTCAAAAAAACTTTCTCATCTCAAGTCCCATTTAATCTCTTATTTGTAGTCCAAATAATATAATTCTTTAATCTAGATTGTAATTTCAAATAGTCTAAAATATAATTAGATAAATCATTTGATTATTTTGGTCTAAGCAGGTATACGAATATGATTTGCTTTTGAGTTTTCCTTGGAAAAGTTATCATATTCCTAACGATAAATTGAAGAACATAAGATGGTCTGTAGCTAATACTGGAATCTCTTGTATGCTTTGGTGGCAAGTTCAAGTATTTGTAATTTGCTAAAATTTATATCTCCCAAGCTACCACTGTGTATTAAAAAATGTGATTAGAAAAAGAATTTGGTCATGTCGTAGAATAGTACCATATAATGTCGAACGGAGTAAAAAAAATTGTTGATGCCTTTTAATCTCATTGAAAAATTAATTTGGCTTCTATTCCCCAAGTCTTCACCCCTTCAATTACCTGTGTCTATTAACTAACTATTGATCAAAATACATTGGTTTCCTGTTATTATGAATGGGCTTGGACCAGTATTCACAAAACAGCCCAACACCGAATTAAGTGGCTATATTTGGGACCCCGGTTGATAAATAGCGACTTATGAGAACAAATTAGGCTTATGTGTATTATGTTGCAGTTTGCAAAGTCTATATCTCTCATCCCCTTTATGTTGCAGTTTGCAAAGTCTATATCTCTCATCCCCTTTCTCAGAATCTAGTTTCTCATCTCCTTCTTCTCTAGTATCCCTTACTTTTCAGTACTTCAATTGTAATTCTATCATTAGTTTGATTACTACCCATTGTAATTGAGTCAATTCCTATTATATAAGTTGGGAGTTTGGTTCTCGTTTCATTCGTTTTGTCGTTGCATTGGTGCTTTCATCGATCGTACTCTAATGGCATCGGTACTTGATAGATTTAGTAGCGGCAACCCGGATGAGTGATTTTTAGGGCGGAGAACTATTTCGCTATCTTGGCTTCCCCGATGAGTGGCTACCGCTTTCCTTCCTTGTATCTCGATGGTGAAGCACTGACCGGTTCCACTGGATGTATCGCAACAACCAATTTTTTAATTAGAAGCATTTCGCTTGAGAAATTAGCATTGTGCTTTCACAAACGAACCTATGGAGATTCTCCTTTGGTGGACACGCAGATTACCAGTATTCTTGCCTTGCTATGGAAGATGCAGGACAATAATTCAATAATTTCTAAGCAACTTGACAAAATCCAACTCTCAACTTCCAAACTTTGTCCAAACTCACGGCTTGCCACCAACAATGACGCAGTGAGGGTTGCAAGAGAAGATGTGACAAGTGTTGCCACGATCGTAATGGGAGAGATTGCTTCCGCTTTGGCCGCTGGTAACTCGGTATCATTGTGGATCATTTCATGGTACATTCTGAGACGTTTGACACTTCGATCGACACAAAACTCCTTCTCACTGTGATTGATTCAACTTTAGCGGATGAATATTCAAGCGACGTGAACTGGGTCAAACAGGCGTTGCCTTTGGACGAATCTGCTCCTGTCTTTAAAGATCTCATGGTCTCTAATTCGGACCCCTCATCTGATTTGCACGATGGAATATTAGAGGAGGTCTCAGGAATTTATGCTTGCAACGTGTTCGTTGAAATGCCTGATAAAGAACTTGACATGGAAGTTGTAGATTCAGTGAAGAATGATTTAGTAAAGTTTGAACTCCAGGTGTTCGATGAAACGTTTCACACAATTTTCACAATTAAGGGTGATTCCAGTAACCTTGTCAAGTTTGACAAAATGTTGCTTCGTTCCTCGTATGCTTTCAACTTGTAGTCCCGGCAGAGGTATAGTTGCTTACTTAAGTGAACTCGATCATGCTAGACTTCCATTGTCCTTGTATCAACTCCCACCAGATCAATTCGAATTAGACTTTCCATTTGATCCTGGTTCTACTTTGCTTACCTCATTTATTGGCACTACAAGTTATCACATATTCATAGTTATGGATGATTTGAAGGAGATCATTAAGATATTAGCCTGTCATATTGATTCCTCGTCCAATGATCAATGTATTTTGAATCAATTCCTATTTGATTCCCATGCAAATCTGTTCATTATAACCCCTGATGGACGCCTCCAAGTTCATCAATTGCCAACTGGAACATTTATACCCGCTCTTGTGCTTGTGAAGGACACATTTCAGATGTGGGATCCAGGAATTCATTTGGATTTCATGGATGTGATAGGTACTCTCGACAATGTAGAAGCAGAAACATTGTTTGAAGCAATTAGAAAAAGATGGAGTAGTTTATTGGCAAAGTTCTCTGATTGTGAGCAAAGCAGTTAGGTGGAGTTGTATGGGTATTGTGCCTTTGATTCCATGTATCTATATATATGTTTTTGGGTTTATAAGAGTATTGAGGATCAACATCTTGATTATTCTTTTATGGAGAATGAGCTTGGCTTTCCGCTAAAAGAACTTCATTCTGATGAAGACATGGTGCGAATCTCTGAATTTATTGTGTCAACAAAGATTATGTGCAAGATTTTGGAGCATACAGTGGGAAACCAATTGAGGGATGCGCGAAGGAAAAATTAACGGAAGTATTGATTCTCCTGCTTATTTTGTGTTCAATATTTTCACGAAGACTCTAGAAAGCCCTTTGTGATACGAGATTAAAAACGAAAATAGAATTAAAATGCAAGAAAAGAAAAGGATAGATAATTTGACACAACTTAAGACCTAATTTAGCAACCAAAGTTATAGAAAACTAAGCATATTAAATTAAGAACAAAAGAAACACCAAATTCCTAGGATAACCAAGAGGGATTTGGAATTTCCTAATAACCAATCCTCTCAACAATTACTCAATCAAAGGTTTCACAAGCTCTCAAATTTCCTCAAGAGTTTTATAATATCCAATATCACTATTCAAAATAGTCTAAGTCTTCCAAAATGAAAGAAACTACTATTTATCTAAAGCTCAAAAGTAGCACAACTACATTATTACACTTTTACCCTTTAACGGCAAGAGCCTTGTTGGAGTGTCTTCTTTTTGGGAACAAAGCTTGAATTTGCAAATCTTCAAGTAATAGCCACATTGCATGTGACCATCTTCAACCCTCTTCTCCAAACCATCCTCAAACACGTTTATCAGCGAACACTTGAAATCCTCGGGAAGGTCTTTGAGTGTATTCAAGTATGTCCCTCCTCATGAACAATGCTTGCATAGCTTGAAGTTCCCTCGCTTGGCTCCTTGTAAAAGGTCTTGATGCCACTCGAATTGTATCACTTTGCCAAACAACAATTCTTACTGGAGCATGAATCTGCAACCTTATTTTTATTCCTCATCAAGTTTCATTGTTTATCTCGCCTTTTCAAATCTTCCATTTGATCCTGGTATACATGCTATTCCTCTACCCTATGGTGCCATCGAGACTATGTTTCCAGATAGTAATTTTCTTTCTACTTATGTTTTAGTAGTTGCAATGTGGGGTGAGCAAGTTTGTCGTCTTTGGCTGAAACATGTAAGCACTCATACAGCTGGACATTTTAGTAGTTCGCTGGAGGTTCTCCCAGCACTCTATCCTGTTAGTCTAGTGCGACATATGTGCATAAGAAAACAGTGGAATGCACTGCTTGAACACATTGATTCAGCTAGTGCTAATTTTATTAAGCTTGCGGAAGATAGGCAATGGAAGGGTCTTGATCTTATCCTTTCGCTGAATCTAATGCTATTGACCATCACATCCAGCAAAGGGCGTCTTGCTCCAAGATACGGTGGAGGAAACGAGTACATTGTCAAGGGTAGACCTATTTCACATGGTAATCCGACTGACACGGAGAAGGCTTTTGGTGTCTCGATGTTTTTCAAGGCCATTCCATACAAATTGGATGGGAGCAATGGCTATATTGAAGACAAGCGGCTGGAGAAATGTGCAACATTTTCTCAACCAAAGTTAATCGTTACTAGTACAAGTGCTTATGCTCGCCTATATGATTATGCACGTATCCGCAAGGTATGTAACAAGCAAGTAGTTATTCTCTTAGCGGATATGGCACATATCAGTGGCTTGGTTGCTTCTGGGGTCATATGTTCTCCTTTTGAGTTTGCAACTAGTGTTAGATGTGTTACACATTTTATGGGTGCTAAAGTTTACACTACGGTTGTATTTGGAAAGAGCTTGTTTGCCCTTGAAGGTTTTGGCAATGAGCAGACCATAGCTTATGTTGTTTCCAGGTTGGTGGTTGATGCAAGAAGTATACTAGATCACATACTATTTCTTGGCAACATAGTACAGTTTGGCTTGGCTACAATTGATGGGGAGCGCACTACTAACATTACTCTTGACTCGAACCTTGAGGACAAGGTTCTTATTGAGGACGGGAGTATTGTTATGAAGGGGCCTGGACCAGTATTTACAAAACAGCCCAACACCGAATTAAGTGGCTATATTTGGGACCCTGGTTGATAAATAGCAACTTATGGGAACAAATTAGGCTTATGCGTATTATGTTGCAGTTTGCAAAGTCTGTATCTCTCATCCCCTTTCTCAGAATCTAGTTTCTCATCTCCTTCTTCTCTAGTATCCCTTACTTTTTAGTACTTCAATTGTAATTCTATCATTTAATCATCAGTTTGATTACTAGCCATTGTAATTGAGTCAATTCCTATTATAAAAGTTGGGAAGTTTGGTTACTGTTTCATTGCCGTTTGTTGCACCTGCTAAGTGCAATCCAGTCTTGCCACCTCAATGACCCAATATATAATCTTTTCCAATTTTTCTTCGCAATTTCGCACCATCATTTACCACTACTTAATAATATCCCAACTTTACCAAAATCTTCGAGTTATATAATTATATGAAAATATTTGAAAAATATGTACATAGAATAGCTCAAATTATGAATCATTAAATCTATATCTTAAATATCAAGAATCATTCATGAACGACACCAAATAAAGAAAAAGTTATATATGCTTCCCTCTCTTGAATTCACTAAGATGGCAATAACGGTGACAACCTCCCTACGCCCTCCCTCTTGTTAAGAGACGTTTATGCACTATTTGTATTTTATATTTTTTAGCTTACACGAATATAAAGTGTGTTCAATGGACGGGTTCATGAATCGAATTCATTACGCAATACAAATAAGTGATAACTATATTTAACAACAACTACGAAATAATTCCCTTAGTCTTGTCAAAAAACTGTAATGAATAACATATGTTGACTACCATTTTGAACAGTTACAAAACCTCTTCTACAGGCTTGAACTACATTTATGTGCATGAGCTTAGTAGTCCCTTATACTTTTCTAGTTGATGCATTCATTTTTCTCTTAACCTTTTCTGCAGGCTTGAACCACATATATATGCTTGAGCTTGAAGTAGTCCCTTATACTTTTCTAGTTGATGCGCACCTTTTCTCGAATATTAAGAAGTCGACATGTTTGATATATCTGCAACAAAAGATCTTGTTAATATGCAAGAATTTTATATATGAAACGGTATGTATGAGAAGAATGAACCAATTTTTCATATTAACGTACTTTCAGCAAAACTTAAGAAGAAAATAGGCGGGTTTCATATATTTATAGATATATATAATGATAAAGAGAAGTGGTGTGATGAAAGATTAATGTGGATAATGATAATTTTTTTTAAAAAAAATACTAATCTACAGGGGAGAAGTAGATAACTAAAAGGAGTCTACGTACAGAAGTGCTCTAAGTGCCTCATTTTTTAATTTAATTCAAAATCAGATGTGGTATTTGAATAATAAATTAACTCTTTGGTTAAAAGATATATCTGAGTTTGAATAGTCCTATAATTACGATAATATTGTTAAGGATAAAGTTTACCACGTTTTTATCTTTCAATTTTCTCCACGTAATAAGGATTAATTATTTATCATTAATGGTAATGAGAAGTCTAATCCCTTATGGAACAAATATGAAATATATAATTATATTTTATCTATAACTCAAATTCAAAATATAAAATAATTTTCAAATTGAACATCAGATTACGTGGACATACGTTTTACAGATTCTTGGCTTCTATAATATATCTATTACGATAATATAGGTTTATCTTTAAAAAATAATTTAAATTGAAATTTTAACTTAAATCGTTTGTTATTAGTTATTACAACTCATAATAAAAATTGTCTTAAATTTGCCAAGTGGCTTGTTATTAGCTTGCCACTTGGCTTAACATTGCTTTACCCTCCTATTTTATATATATAGATATAGATTATTATTATTATTATTATTATTATTATTATTATTATTATTATTATTATTATTATTATTATTATTATTATTAATAGTAGTAGTAGTAGTAGTAGTAGATTATTAAATTAGGTAATATTTTGAACTACAATTAATAACTTCTTTATAATTAATGCAAATAGAATTTGTTGCCAAGTGGCTTATTCATATTACGCCACTTGGCTTAATATTAAGCTAGACTACTTGGTTTTATATATATATATATATATATATCAAACAATTTTCAAATTTTAATTTTTTTTTTTTTAATTTCCCTCTCCTCCTACCTCTTCCTCTTCATTTCTTCTTCCTTCTCTTTAGTTGCTTTCTTCTTTTTCTCTTTTTCCTTCTCTTTTGGCTTGACAGTTGTTTGATACGAGAGGAGACGTGTGGAAAGTAAAGACAGATTGGACATGACTCAACAAAGGTGAGACCGTTCTCAATGCTTGAGCACGACCGATGAGGTTAGTCTTGCTCATTGAAAGACCGGAACTGTGATACGAACTCGTCTAGCTCCGGAGATACGTTACCATGTACAAAATAATGGCCAGTCAAGATAAGTCTAAATTATAGCCATTCCCGAAGAATCCTGGATTCACTCCTGAAGTCTCTCAGTTGCGTATGTAAGGGTTGAATCGTGCAGATAATGATCATCAAGAAGGTCGTTCAATACGGATAACGTTGCTTAGGGTTAGACTATAAAACATTTATAATTTGTTGCTCACTTGTATTGCATCTGATTTTTCATCACTAAGACTATTATTCCACACCATTGTTGCTCTCAAGTTTTTAAACTCTTACGTTCACAAACATACAGTTTCCCGGAGAAGTTGCACGATAACTGCCACAGAGACACTTGAATAAGAATTCTTTACTTTGTTTAACTTGTTCACTTTGTTCATTATTCTAGTTTATCATATTCTATCGTTATTATCTAGCAAATTAGCATTAATAACATCATTATTTAGTCATCTTAATTTGCGTGGCCTTGAACCATTGAACAAATTCAATGGTTACCTTAAGCTAAGGATTTATGTGTCACGCCCCAAACCTGAATGGGATGGACTATGCTCTACATGCAACTACTATGAATCTGTACAAATGATATGATGTAACTTATGCGACAATTGAACAATACAAATGATTTCTATAAGTAAATGTGGTTGATGGCTCATGACATGGAGCTGAATACAAATGAACCCACATGTACTATCTATGAAGCCTCTGAACAATTACTACTAATCAACTAATATAAATGTCGGGATAGGGCTCAAGCTACCCAGAAAGCCTCTAAATCAATGAGATCACTAGATCTTACTCGGCTTAAGTGAGATGAAGCTTACAACCTTCGTTGAATGTACGCATATGTCTAGAGGAAATGCCCGCCAACCCGTAAATCTGAACCTACAATGTGAAACATAACAAATGCAGCATCCCCAGCCAAGGGACGTCAGTACAGAAAGATTGTACCGAGTACATAAGGCAGACATGAAACATGTATAATACATTGGAACTCATAAAAGAGACAATTGAAATGTAATCAAGTATATATAGTTGAAAGCTGCGAAAAATATAGGAACACTATGAACCTTACTATACTTCTGTCTATCTAAACTTCTTTGGAGTCTCTGATGATGTCTTTAGGTCGCTATATGGAGCGACGCTTGGGGATTGTTCCTTTGGACACTTGGGTTTATATGCTTTGATTATTGTTTCTTGACTTCTTTCCTTTACCTTTCTTCAGGATACATAAACCATATGAGCACATAACAAACAATCAGGGTGTACTTATTTATCTCGACTCGTATCAAATAAGTGATGCGAAATAAACTATCGAACTCATATCGGGCTCGGTGCATACGTCTAGCCCACGTAGGCAATGTGCTTATAGCCTAGAAGGCAATGTGTATATCCTCGAAGGCAATGTGCATCATGTCTAGCCCGAAGGCAAAGTGTATATATGTATAGCCCGAAGGCAAAGAGTATCTGTATAGCCCCCGAGGCGAAAGTGAATGTACGTATAGCCTCGAAGGAAAAGTGTATATCTGTATAGCCCTGAAGGAAAAATGTATATCTGTATAGCCCTGAAGGCAAAGTGTATATGTATCGCCCCGAAGGCAAAGTGTATATCTGTATAGCCCCGAAGGTAAGTGTATATAGTAATGCTGCAAATCATATACTTATGTATATACTCTCTACTTCTCAACTAGACATAGAGTAATGCTAACTGAAGATAAACTATAAGGGATAGCCTCAACATGAGTAAAATGGAACAATATGGACATGAGAGCTTTATGGATAACTCTTTTCTAATACGCTCGTTCCACTTTTACTTATTATGGATCATGCCACAAAAAGGAAGGAAATAGCCTTTACATACTTGGTCCACATAGCTAACTATTTTTCGATTACTAATATTGTCACGACCCAACTAGAGAGCCATGACGGGCACCCGGAGCTAGCCTACTGAGCACCACCTGTCAAACTTATCATCAAACTCAACCTGCACATACACCATTCTCAACACAAAGCTTATTACGAAATGATATTCGTTTACTTCTAAAAACACACATATATATATACACATATACATAAGCCCACAAGGCTACAAAATGATGTACAGAAAATACAGTGAAGAGATCACATAACATCTACTACCCACACATATGCATCTACGAGCCTCTAACTGAGATACTGAAATCATAAGGACGGGATAGGACCCCGCCATGCCCCAAATATGTACACAAAAGAATATACCCGATAGCGGCAACTGCGGGTAGTGGGTGCTCGTATATCTCTGGCGTAAATCTCCAGGTGTTCTGTAGTCTCTGCCTACTGTGGCGCATGGGCGAGCGTCCGTAAAAGAATGGACGTCGGTACGAGATAATGTGCGGTGTGTAAGGCATGTATAACAACATAATAAAGAAATAAGAGAGCATAAGATGAAGGGATAACTTTGTGGCCCGATCGGCTTGTGGCGGTACATGTATGCTAACTTTTATATTAAAAACAACATCATATCATATATATATACATACATAAACTGCCGAGCCATGTCGGTACGATGTGATCTCATCATTAGTGCGTCGGGATAACCATCTCGTACCTCGCTAATGGTTTGGCCAACTAGAGCGCGGCGTAATTATCATCATAGCTGCCCACATTTCCGCCCGTCGTAGTGGTGTGTGCCCGACATTAGCACGGTGTAAACTCGCGTATACATAACATAAAGCATGCATGAGAGCTCAAGTAAAAGTTATAACTCTATCGAAGTGACGTAAGATCGGTAACCTCC
Organism: Lycium ferocissimum; assembly: GCF_029784015.1. NCBI lineage: Eukaryota > Viridiplantae > Streptophyta > Magnoliopsida > Solanales > Solanaceae > Lycium > Lycium ferocissimum. The sequence continues at coordinate 12,238,351 of NC_081348.1, forward strand.
GATTATGTTATGGAACAAATATCATCGCTATGTCTCACCTTGAAGGAACTAGTATCATGAGGTGAGATCGTATTGACAATGAACAACGTCAAGGAAATCATAAAATAAGATCATTAGTCTCGTAATAGTATCAATTCATAAGCTTTATAATCTCTAGAAATAGAATCATCATCATCCCGTCATTATCATAAAACACGTCTTATCTCTGTATCTACTTAAAAAGCTCTTAATAATCTTAGGCTTTCAACTTTTGGAATGTAAGAAGGTCATGAGAACATAGGAGATGGTGATATAAGAGTCATACCTTTTGAAAGAAAGGAATTTTATTTACATCTTCTTAACGATTAACGTTCTCTTCCAAGCTCACAACTCTACATTCGAAATTCGTACTAAATTAGATAATTTAAAACATGCTTAAGTCTAAACTAAAGTGACTAAGAACTAACGAAAATTGGGCAGCATTTCCTTTGTTTCGACAACTTTCTTCATATAATAAACAACTCCCAAACATCAATAGCAACACCCATAACACCATAATCAATAGAATTTTTCAAGTTAAACATTGTTAAATCCTCAAAACTCCTTTTCAAAGTCATTCATAACCATAGCTACAACATAATACTATATTCATTTTCACATAATACTTCCTCATATAAACACATGGACATGTACCACAACATCAAGTTCACCATATCCATATTATCTACTCTGATTTCCATCCACAATAACATGTATGTAATGTTTTAAAATAGTCCCGACAACACGAGAACAACATACTATGATTTTGGAAAATGGGGGCGACTTTTTTTATATCTTTTTACCTCTTCCAATTCAAACCAACACCAAAACAATAAGAACAACATCAATAATAGAATATCCAAGTTATTCCATCAATTTCTAGCCATAAAATACCACAAGAACAACTTCAAAACAGTTCAGCAACTAACAACATCACAACTACGATTTTCGAGCTTTATTTCACAAGTTTTCAACCGTACAAGCTAGTCACGACTTCTATAAGCTCAAATATATGGAGGAGAGAAATATTCTTACCTTTGCTGAACTTGCTTCACCTCTAATAATCCTCTAAACCCGGCAACAACAACAAGAACTCAGCTTCAGACTTGTCAAACATTGTAGTCTTAGGGGTGTTGCTCTCTTGGAACTCTTGAGATAGAACTTGGGTGAAACCCTATTTTTTTGGCTTAGGGTCTTTATGATTTGACTTGGGAGGGTCTTAGAAGCTTATGGAAAAAGTTTCAAGTGAAAATAACTTAAAATGGCCTTTAAAAACGTATTTAATATACAAGAAGGTCGCCATCGCCATAGTGGGTCCCGGGGGCCCCATGCCGGTCTCGCGAAAACGCGAATATCTCTCTACTCCGAAGTCGTATGGACGAAAAGTTTGTTGCGTTGAAAACTAGACTCGACGAAATTCATTTTAGGATTTTGTAACGCCTTAAAACTCCTAATATACCTGGAGATATACCCCTCCAAAGTTGACCCAAAAATTTGTCCCAAAGTGCAGCAACTTTTTCAAATTTTCGACAAACTTATTTTCTTCGATTTGCTTGGTCCCGGAATCTTCTGAAACTCTCCATACATGATATTTATCATTAATCATACTTGATAATAGTCATGTCCTTTGGTTCCGAGGTTGTCCTTTCGGTTACGACTTACGAGATCGTAATCATCCTTTACTTCATTGTTACGCACTTCCCATGGCTTGTACCTTCCAAAACTTCATGGGACGTCTTCGATACTCCATTAATACGGTAAAGTATGTGGCATGGTCATGCTCTGAAAGTTCGAGGTGTAACAAATATAATCTGGAGAAAGTCTTACAAATGATTGAATTATTCAAACAATATTGTAACTTGCAAACAATACAATTAAGGCATCTAGTTTCTCTTAAGAATCACTCAAGTATTATGCAATCAAATACCGACTTAGCAAATCATGACTGAGATCAACTGCATAAACTAGAAAACTATCAGGTAGATGAATGGAACTCTGATGACAACTTACATTTGACCACCCTTAGTTCATAAGGGAGGACAAGTACCACAGATCTATGCCAAGGAAGACAAACAAGTAGTCGTTACTTACGACTCTAATGAGGTTATTCAAATGCGAACTAGTTCAAGTAGCACTCAAATAGCTCATGGATTACTTACGTGACGGCAACTGACGTTCATACTAACCAAGGATCCATGCATAGGTAAATGGGAACTTGATACGATATAAATGACATCGGATAATGGAACCAACTGAATATGAGTAAAAGACCTGCATTCTTTATCCTGTGGAACTCATCTAGAAGAGAAAGACAAATGACTCGACTTCATGTCGAGGGATATAGCAAGAACGGATACACTTACACTTCTAGGATACTGGTTTGGTACTTCAAATCTGTGCTCAGTCTCTTAAGGCCTCTGTACTCTCAGGAGGAATCATATATATCTATATCCGCATAACTTGTCCTACAAGAATGCTTTATAACCCAATAAAGACAACCTGAATTCCATCGCTATGGTCCATCTAACTTTATGTTCTACACCCCCACAATGGTTACTTACACATTATCCATGGGATATCGTTTACCTCAAGTAACGTGCTATGGTCCCATACCTATAGCCCGTAACTATCAAGTACTATACCTTAGCTATAGATCTATAACTTCCCAGTTATCACTTGAAAATCATTATATAATTCATCTTAGCCAATGTTCTATAACCCCTTTAGTCATACTTTATAGACTATCACCATCAATAACAAGTAAAGTTCTCATCTCGTTATCAACTAGCTATCCTTAACAAATGAATCCCCATGCCACCTTTACTAATGGTCATCATGACACACCACAACTATCAAACATGTCAGATCGTCAATTAACCATCGTCATGCTACAGAAACTCTTTTGAGGGTGCCATTGTGGCCCGTTCATACCTAATGAAAGAAACAAGAGACCACTAATAGACGTTTGAAACTCATGTCACAGGAACAACACCAAATAGGAAGTACATAAAACTGTCAAAAACACAAATGGAGCACCCTTAGAATTTTGTTTTGGAAATGTACTCTATAGACTACTAATATAGTCCTACCTAACGGGAAGCTCTATTTCCATTGCGACAACTCGTAACTTGACTTTGAGGAGTAACACGCTCTAGTGACAACTGATTATAGTCACATAACGTTTCTTAGGGGGTTCGTAGGTTCAAGACATGGAATCACTACATTGAGAGCTCTAAACTCCATAGTTCACATAGGAAACAAATTATACACATCATGCGGTAGTGGCAAGTCAAGGAATAGCCTCACGTACCTCAAATCCATCTTTGAATAACTACAACGATTCAATTCTTTCGATAAATGTTTAACCTATTAAAATGGGCTAATATCAACATAACTATAGCACAGCCAAATACTACAGCTATACAACACTATCGTCAAGCAATCAAAGAGCGATGAGCTCCCGATGCTATCTACAATGGTGTACTGCACACCCGACCTCTTTTTAACAACTAACAAGCTGTATATGAGCTACCAAACCCCTCCCATCTCCCTACCATAAGAAACATCCTTTAAACACTTTATACAACTATTATGACTTGAACTCACGGCTTCCCATCACCGTCTCGTGAGTTCTTAACAAATACATACGTTGGATGCTCGTATGAGCTCGTAGAAGATCATAGATGAGGAATCACACTTGGGTCGTCCTCTGGAGAGCTTACCGACACCTTACTTCACCACAAAGCACTTGCTAAGATTCGGAGAAAACTAAGGTTACAACTACGAAATCATGGAAGAGATAACCAAACTTAATTTTTGATGAACTTACCTTAGCATCCTAGCGTACAAAATGGTTCTAGCGATATTTTCTCTTAATTAGGGGGGAATAAACATTGCTGGTATGTACATGTATATGAATAAACGTTGTTGGTATGTACATGTATATATCATACTAGTGTCGTCTGTCCCATGGTAAGCCTGGGCCCAATCTAGCGTATTGTAGATATTTTTATAATTTTTCTACTCTTACTTTTTTTGTTTTTGTATCAGTTTGACACTTTCTAAAGACTTTAAACTATTAAAATACAAAAAGTTATCTGAAAGTTAAAGGAGAACATTTTCTTAGTTTATACATTAGATTTTTAAATAAAAACAAACAAATGCATGCATAAAAGCTCTTCTAATTTCTATTTTATTGAAAAAAAATAGATTATAGTTTATGATGATCCAAATCGAGCTTTTGTCATGTTCAACCTAATTTCATTTATTTCTCTGAATTGAATCCATAATGACTAACTTATTTTTTGGAAGAAGATACTATAGTATTGAACTATGTGAAAAATATTTAATGCTACAATATTTACTGTATGATGAAAAAATAAAGTTAACTTATAAATAAATATAAATAATTAAAGCCTTGGTATTGCAATATTGTTTTGTAGATGTTCTTTCAAATTAAATCCCACAAAAAATCTTTTGAAAAGCCAATGAAATTAAAGATATTACTTTAAGCTCTCTTTTTTCTTCCAAAAGATGCTTGTTAAGAAATACTCTCATACTCGATTAATGAAGTTTTTATGGAATCTACATTGTAATAGTCTTTTCATGTTGAACTTAACTATTTATAAAATATTGATTATCGTATTTAGCAAAATATTTTCATATTAAAAAAGTAAAAAATATATGTTTTGCAATTGTTAAGTATTTTTACGGTTTAGAGATCAAATTGTATTTTCTTTAACTATAGTTTTTTCAAACATTTTCAGAACATATATAAAAATAACGTTTTATAGTTCCTCTTTTTCTATAGTTATTTATTAGATAAATTTTATGTTAAAAGAGTGCACACGTAAAATTCTATTAATTAACTACTGTACCCTGGAATTTATTTTTCGATTGAGATGGAAGGACTATAATTTACGTTATTGATACCTTTTTAAAGTATTTAACAATGATATAAGTTATTTTCGTTTATTCTTTTAATTTAAAACTTAATCCTACCTTAAGTAAAATCTTTGTTAATCACTTATGTTTGCCAGCATGTACGACATAAAATTACAGAAGAAAATACTTTAAAAATAAACTTTAAGTTTAATCGGTCGAATAAAAATTGAAAATAGCAAATGCTAAATAGAAAATAACATCAATAAATAATAAATAATATTACAAGAATAATTTTTAAATAATAATTACTCCAATATTAAAATAGAAATTGAATAACAAGATAATTCTTTACGTGACTCTAATAAATTGTCACGACCCAATTTCATTAAGTCGCGCAGGAACCTACCTATCCCACCTCGGTAGGCGAACCTTAACTCAACATTCACAAACATAGTATAAATAGCGGAAGAAGATAAAGTAACGTAAGTCTGACATATGAATATATAATAAGTGAGGAAGTAAAACAAAAACCACCCCAGTATCTGGTCTGGTCATACAAGAGCATCTAACTAAAATCTATAAGTCTGGAAGTAATAATAATACATCAATAGTCTCAAATAATGTCTCAGAATAGCAAAGTAAGACATAACATAAGAAGAGTCTTCGGGTAGTGAAGCGTCCATATACTCACCCCAACAGACTCGAATCAGCAGCCTCGAACTCTCAGCCACGAAGGGTAGACGTCGATCCCACCTGATACTCTGCATTCATAAAAAAAATGCAGCAAGTGCAGGTCAATACAAACAACGCGTACTGGTCGGTATCATAGGACGACTAAGATTAGTTAACATATACCAAGACAATAAAGTAAGATAAACAGATAAATCAACAAGGTATAAGTCAACACGAGCCAGTAACCAAGTACAAGTCATTACCTATGTTATAACATCTAAACCCAACTGTGCCAAGTACATCCAATCCGAATCCGTATATCACAACTAAATCAAAAGAATATCATAAGAAGCCAAAGGTGCAATGCAATGCAATAATGTATGAAATATGGATGCAATGCATATGTAGTACACTTGTACTTCGATGATGAACATCACGTCTCGGGACCTGACCCATGGGGACTGCAAAGTCCATGTACCAATCCTCACGATTCTGGCAAATACCTCGACAATCGCTGCCAGCACTCATACCTTGATTCCGGGATAAACATTGGACATCGGTCCTCACGTCACTCTTATCCAACTGAGCCCAACTTATAACAGTGTTTCCTTGTATATCATCAATGTATCAACAATATATCATGAAGGATGAGAATGCGTGCAATGTATGAGTTCAATGTCAATAATCAAATCAATCTCAACAGTACCACACATGGGCACACCAATAATATCCATAAAAGGCTACACAATAAGCCACAATAGAGTCACAATTCTCATCTCAAAACAGCAATAAGTAAGGTACTACAATATCATCATCAAGATCTATCACTAGTCACCAATATCTACTATCTCCACGTGGCAACGAGCCAACAACAAATAGAACAAGATAAGTCACAACACAACAGGGTGGCTAGCCCTAAATCATACAACAAGGCCCAACCTAAGGCAATATCCAACCCAACTTCATACCCAAAGGTTTACATGCATTCTCCGACAATATCATCTAAACATACGCTTCGCTAATTGAAATCTCACCATAGGGTAAACCATAACATAACAGGAGAGCCTAACAGCAAAGTCTCCAATAATCAAACCTTGGTCTTGTCCTTACTTTATGCCTTGTGATAATGAAAGTCTAATCATACCCGGATATGAAATTAGAATCAAGAAGAAAATACCCAAATAACCGTATTCCAAATCAAGTCCCAAATCCTAACTCATGGAATGAGGAAAATGAGGGAATTTGAAGGATACCCATAATAGTCTTAGAAGAATTTTGGATAAAAAAGTTAGTTCAAAAACCCATTCCCAACCTCAAAGGGAATAATGGTCATTTCATAAGAAAAACAGGTTCAATAAGGTCAAATTATTAATCTAGGAAGTGATACGAATCCAATGGTTCCCATATTGACATAATTTAAATCCGAACCCAAAAAACTCCAAAAATAGGAATTCGAGCCACGAAGGGAAAAATTGGAAATTTAGTTCAAAATCAGTTTATCCTTTACTTATGGAGCCCATATACCAAAAATGAGCGAAATCCATCCACTAATTCATGTTTAATTGAAGAAAAACCAAGTTTAAGCCTAGGGTTTCAAATCTCCAATTTACCTCCCTTAATTCAAGAATCTTAGCATGAAAAATCCTACTAAACGATGGAATAATCATAAAAAGATGCTTGGAATCTTACCCAATGATAATTCTTGAAAGAGTCTCTTCAAGTCTCCCACAATCGAGCTTCTAAGATTGTGAGAATGTCACGACCCAAACGGAGGGCCATGACGGGCACCCGGAGCTAACCTGCCAAGTACCTCTTAACATACCTCCCATGATCATATCTAGGTGAGCCACATGGCTAACTCATATTTCCCACGACCTGAAGGGACATAAGTTCCATCGAATATATGCACGTCTATATAAACATCAGTGGCTAACTCACATTTCCCACGAACTGAAGGGACACAAGTTCCATCGAATATATGCACGTCTATATAAACATCAGTGACTATGCCCATATGTACAAGCCGAAGGTTATCAAAATGATATACAAAATGTGAACCGATAAGGATATGGACATCTAGCAATGTACACCTGTCTACGAGTCTCTACATAGAGTGTGTAATATCATAAAGACGGGACAGGATCCCGCCATGCCCAAGTATGTATACAAAAGAATAGTACCAACTAAAATGCAGCTCCGGATCAAATGGAGCACCTCTATGCAATCACTGATGAAGCAGCTTAGGGGTCTGGTTCGACACAATTGGGATTTTTTTTAGATCTCCCTGTCTACCTGTGGGCATGAACGCAGCGTCCACAAACAAAAGGGCGCCAGTACAAATAATGTACTGAGTATGTAAGGCATGAATAAAAACATGATGAAAGCATGAAGATAACATAAGATAAAAAGAATAATTTATACCTCATAATACCTCTTAAGACTACGGTCATGCATACTTAACCTTTCTCTAAAGGAAACATTTAATACATATACATATAATGATACCATACCCGACCATGTAGGTTCGGTGTCACCCATACCCGGCCATAAAAAGGCTCAGTGTTGTCCGTACCCCACCATAACAAGGATCGGTGTTGTTCATACCCAACTGCAGTGGTGTGCGCGCAATAGATATCATACTCGGCCATATAAGTTCAGTGTCACAAAAATAGCTATATATATATACACACACACACACATATATGAATACATAAGTACAAGCAACATCATCATCATCATCACTATATCTTTCCATAGAGGGTCAACTGTCATAAGACGAGGTCAACGACGATGAACAAGATCAACAAAATCATGAGAACTTTATGAATCATGAGCTTCTAGTGCTTCTAGGAAATAGAATGTTATGGATATCATCGATGGATTCACGATGAGGAAATCATGCCTTTAGAAAGAAGGTTTAGCCTTAACATACCTTTACATCTCCTTATTTACTTAACGTTCTCCTCCAAAGTCCGCAAAATCTACATTCAAGAGGATTCATACTAAGGTTAGGTCTTAAAAACACTCTTAAGTTCAAACTAGTATAATTAACAAGCTAACGAAATTTGGGCAGCACTTCCCCTATTTTGTCGACTTCCACCATATTACAAAACAACTCTCACACAACAATAACAACATCCAAAATATCATAATCAAGATGTTATATTCAATTTAATCTCATATTTGTCCAAAATCCCTTTTTAAGTTCATCTCATAGTCATCTTCTTCACTTCAACACTTTATAACTTCTCCACTTTAATTCTTTTCCTTTCTAAGAGTTACTAATCCTTTACATCAACTCAATCATGTAAATAAGATGGAGAACATACCTTATAATAGAAAAACTTCACCTCACTCAACTCCTTCCAAGACCAAGTTCATCACAACTTTGGAGAGAAACAAGAAGAATCACCTTCCATGGATTATCTTGAGGTTTTGATGTTTGATCTTCTCTCTTGATGGAATGAAAAGGTTTAGGGTGTTATGGAACCTTCAAGAACTCTCTAGAAGTGTGGAGAAATAAATGTGGGAGGTTTATATAAAAATGGGATCTCTTGGGATTTAAAAAGGTGCCAAAGTCGCCCCTCCCGCATCAACTTGCGGTAGAGATGCGGCTCAGCATATGGGATATGCGGCCGCATCTCCCCTCCTCTCTATGGGGTGGAGGTTGGGTAGAAATCTCATCCAAAATGGCATGTTTTCAGCCAATATGCGGCCCTGCATACTGAGCATGCGACCGCATATGGCTCCATTTCCCCTGATTTCGCGAAAATGCGCTCTTTTCGATTTGTTTGACCTCCAATCCTTATGGAACCTTCTTGGCACTTGTATAAAACTTCATTAACCATATAAGAGGCCCTATAGCTCCCCCTAAGGTAAATCTAAGAAATGTATAACTCAAATGATACGAAATCTTCCCAAAACATGACTCAAATTCCAGTCTTTCGACAAACTTACTTCCGCCGCTTTATATGACTCTGAATCGTCAAAGTACATACTTAGAATGGTTAGATACCATCCTTAGCCTTATAAGGGCTTTATGTCCACTTTAGGCTTACGTTAGTTTACTCATAATGCAAACGACATGAAATTTCCAAGGTGTTATAGCCCGTACTTTGTACGTTCGGATATTTCGAGGTAGTCGTGGAATGTTGAGGGCAAGCTCTGATACGAAAATTTTGCCTAAATGGAAGAAATGGTATGTTCTAGTATATTGAGGGTTTTGAAGTAAAACAAAAGTTGAAAGTGAAGTTCGGGAAGTCTAGTTCCCAACGCAACAAGCGCACCTCAATCGGACATCGGGGTAAGGAGATATGAACATTACAATTTTGAGGGGCAAGCGAGAAACGGTACGCGCGAACGCGCGGTGAGCGGCGCAAACGCGCGAAGGCCAAAGGGCGGATACGCGCGAACGTGCCCCCACGTAGTGCGAACGCGCGAACAAAAATTTGAGAATCATGTTCGGAATGAAGGTTGTGCTATAAGAAGGTAATAGCAACCTATACGTGACATTTGGAGACCATATGAGGTGAATTGGTTCATATGACGCTTACTAAGAAGTTCTCGTTACTGCTCGCCAAGTGGGGCCCACACGTCGGAGCGTTATAAAAGACATATGAATAGACGTATGAGTGGTACATGGAAGGTTGAGAAAGTCCTAAGAAGGACCCATAAGCCAAAAATGAGTGTAAGCCCTCCAAAAGGACGATTTAAGGGAACGTTTCCGGATGATCGACTTGGAGGGTAAAACGGCATTATAAGTTTGGAATTTGGGAACACCCCTAGAAATAAAAGTTGTATATAATTGCAAGAGCTTTCTAACCATAGGTCGTGGGCCCTCACAAGATGTCGGGATCAAAAGTTATGACCATTTTACTGAACGAAGGTCCAGGCAGAAAAAAAAAGGTTCAGCGCGAACGCGCCAAAAGGAAGCGCGAACGCGCTGACCACTTTTCCAGACGGTTCTGGCAGATTCAAACACGTTATAAAAAGGGGTAAACCCCCTTATTTTCAGGCCAAACACCTCTAAATACTCTCCAAAATCTGGAGAGTTTTCCCAACCCTTCAAACCAAATTTTAGCCAAAAAACCGAGGTATAATTTCCCAATTCCAGTCCGGATAGCGGATAGTTTTCGCTGCAGAATCGTATAACGACGTGTGGTGGCCTAAATTTAGCATGGAAAAGTGGATATTGAGCAATATTAAAGGGATAAAGGTATGAATTTCTTTCTATTTGTATTAATACCGATTTATTTACGAAGGAAGTGTGATTAAATGATTGTATCTTGAGTTAAATAGTTATGAAAGTTGGAAAACGGCGTGGGGCGGTTTTATGAGATATTTTGGAGATGGAAACATTATAATTGATGTTGGTATTGTTGTTGTTGATGTTGGTTTGGGCCGAGCCATATTCTCGGGACGGTGTATTTACGGGGGAATCTTTGTCGAAATTTCGGAGAATATAAGTGAATTTATTTGAAAAATTGAGACAAGTGAATAACAATGGATTAAATGATTGTGTGAATTCTTTTGTATGTAGATTAACAAGTTTGGACAAATAAGCATAGCTAGTCGGTCGCGGCACAGGTATGTAAGGCTTACCCTTTCTTTCTCTTGGCATGTCCTAGATGTGATAAGTTATGATTGGAACCTCGGAGATGATTCTACTCTTAGAAATCCGAGCTTAAATTTGGTCCTTTTTCATTCAATGGAATTGAATTAGATACTTTATGTTTTATTGGAAAAATAACTTAAACATCTTTAACTTTCACAAATGGAACCAAACTACTTTAAGACCTTCACGGGTGGTTCCATAAAGCTTAACGTCCGTAATTTACATACGCCACCTCGACTTGATCAGGGTGGGCCCACAATTCCCGAGACCTAACTATATTGCTCTATTTGGCCGATTTTCGTACAATAATTAAGGGTAAACTTTTGGCTATCATTCGAGTTTGTTATGATTCGTATGTATTCTGGTATAAGTATGGAAATTCGATACAAGTGTTTTGCTTTGACTATTCGATGTAAATATTCCGATATAAGTATTACGATATAAGCATTACTGATTCTGATATATATATATGTTCTGACATAAGTATTCTGATCTAAGTATTCTGGTATAAGCATTCCGACATGATAACTCTGGTATGAGTATTCTGGTACGAGCGTCTGATATAAGTATTCTGACATAAGTATTCCGGTATAAGTATTCGGCTACGAGTATCTGGATATGAGTCTTCTGACCGAGTATTCTGATATGAGTATTCCCTGTAAGCCTTAATGTTCTTCATGTACGATCTCGGATCGCTTAAGAATCCGAAGAGGTTTTGTATTTTAAAATGCTCATAACTTTCGATACTAACCCGAAAAGAACCGAAACTTGTTCGAATCCTCGATGTCGGTCGGTATACCTATCCGTTAGTACGGATTTATGTGCATATGGTTTCTCACTACTCTTGCTCGTGCAAGGCTCGATATATACGTTTCCTTGCGTCCGGGCCGGGATGCTGTTATCGTGCGCATGCCTCGTGTGCATTCCTTGCGTCCGGGGCCGGGTTACGGTATCGTGCGAGTTCCTGCATTGTTCGCCGCGTCCCTCGTAGGCGGGCGGGTTCTGTTTATGTTCATTATATGATGATATGGGGACGGTGGCCGGGATGGCATATGATACGTCGTTCACCGCGTCCCCATACTAGAGGGCCGGGTTATTCACGCGTCCCTCTTTGGAGGGCGGGATCGATATCGGTATATGTATATGATAATATATGATGCGTATACATAATTTGCGATACTGAAGGTATGCGTTTTGAGATTACGGATAAGCTATGCATTTTACGTACCTCGATTCGATCATGATTCTGTATGTTTTACCTCTGCATTTCTGACTTTGATGAGGCTCTGTCTACTATGCCTCTATATTTTCGGTTCTGACCACGAATTTGTCCGGTATCTCTCTGTACGTCTGACTCTGATTATGAATAGGTACAACTTCGTACATCGACTACGATTACGGATCATTCGATATAGCTCTGTACGTCTGCGCCTGATTACGAATTCCGTCCGATATGAGACATTATCTGAACCTTCTGTACGATCTGTAAACTGTCGGATATGTGCCCTCAGCGAAGCATACGATATGTTATGTGCTTCGTCTGACGTGTGAGACCCGATGCATTACGTATATTACGCGCCTCTTCGGACATGCGATACGTAATTGTAAAATAAGCATTTTAGTACTACGGTTGACTCACTTACCTTCGTGCTCCTTCCGATATATGAGACAGGTATGTCGATTTGTGTACGAAAAATAAGCGTACGGTACTTTGACTAATGTATTTATCTTTTAGTCTGTTTGTTTTCGATTATGGTTACTCCGTTTTTACGTATTTCATGTCTTACATACTCGGTACATATTCCGTGCGACCCCCTGTCTTCGGGGGGGCTGCGTTTCATGCCGCGCGGTACTCCCGGATGATTAGCGACCATTACGGGAAGATGTTCCGAGTGGGTTGGCGGCTCCACTTGCTCACCGAGTGTTGCCGAGTCAGAGTTTGTATGATATGCTTTCTGGATGGATGTTAGAGACTTTGCAGACAGCGTCGTGGGTGTTGGTTGTCAGTCTGTAAACGGCTCCGTCAGCCGATATGTCGGTCTGTGTTATGTACTGAGTTTTGTATGGTTATAGATTTGTTCGGTTTGGGAGCTACGAAAGAGTATTTCTGAAGAAAAAATTTACTATGTATTTTATCTTATTTGATTTAAAAAGTTTGGCGTGACTTTGTATGCGGTAAGAGTCTGAGGGTTCGCTCGGCCCTAAGTAAGGGTCGGGTGCCCATCACACCCTAATAAGGTTAGGGTGTGACACAAGGTGTAACATTCCTCCCCCCTTAAGAACATTCGTCCTCGAATGTTAGACGCTTAGGGATTCTACAAAAATTTCGCCAGAGTTTCCCCTGTACTATGCCGCTACTATCCTCTCACAACAATCTAAAATATACAACACCTCACAGGGCTACAATATAAACAACAATAATGGCCACACGCGACCAAGAAATCATAAAAAGGAAGCATTACGTACCTGAAGACAATGGTGGCTCTATCCGAACCTCCTCTAGGAGTGGAAAAAAATGTGGATACCTGGACTTCATATCTTTCTCAGCTTCCCAAGTCTTTTCTTCCCTGTTATTGTTTCTCCACAGAACTTTAACTGAAGCTACATCTTTAGTTCTTGATCTCCAAACTTGCCTATCTAGAATAGCACTGGGAACTTCTTCATAGGATAATTGCTCGGTGACCAGGACATCGTCCACAGGTACAATTTTGGAAGGATGTCCAATGCACGTGTAAAGCATTGACACATGAAAAACTACGTGAACTGACTCTAAGCTCGAAGGTAGATCTAACTCATAAGCAACCTGGACTACCTTGCGTACAATCTTGTAAGGTCCAATATATCGAGGACTAAGCTTCCCTTTTTTACCAAATCTCATCACACCTTTCATCGGTGACACTTTCAAGAATACCCAGTAATTAACTTGGAACTCTAAATCTCATTGGCGATTATCTGCATAAGATTTCTGACGACTCTGAGCTGTCAATAATCGATCCTGAATAAGCTTGACCTTTTCCATGGCTTGCTGGATCAAGTCTGGCCCTATTAACTAAGTTTCTCCCACTTCGAACCACCCAACTGGTGATCTACACTTGCGCCCGCATAAAGCCTCATACGGGGCCAATTGGATGCTGGAATAATAACTATTGTTAGAAGCAAATTCAATAAGCGGTAAGTGATCATCCCAACTACCTCCAAAATCTAACACACATGCCCGCAGCATATCCTCGAGAGTCCGAATGGTGCACTCAACTTGTCCATCAGTCTGTGGATGAAATGCTGTACTAAGACTCACCTAAGTTCCCAAACCTTCTTTGAAGTACTTCTAGAAATTAGCTGTAATCTGTGCTCCTCTATCAGAAATAATGGATACTGGAACACCATGGAGTCGTACTATCTCTTTGATATAAAGCTTTGCATAATCTTCTTTGAGAATGTAGTCATGACTGGCACAAAATGAGCTGACTTGGTAAGTTTATCTACAATTACCCATATAGAATCATACTTACGCTTAGAATGGGGCAAGCTCAATGAAATCCATATTAATCACTTCCCATTTCCAAGTCGGAATTTCCATAACTTGCAATAATCCACCGGGCTTTTGATGCTCCATCTTTACCTGCTGACAGTTAGGATATTGAGCTTCGAACTCTGCTATGTTTTTCTTTATTCCGTCCCACCAGTAAATGGATTTAAGATCACGATACATTTTTGTCGCTCCTGGATGAATAGAATAACGGGAACAATGGGCTTCTTTCACAATCTGGTAACGTAATCCTACAACATCAGGAACGCACAATCTGCCTCGACACCTGAGAACTCCATCTGCAGAAATTTCAAAGGGTGACTTTTTCTTCTGAGGAAGTGTATTTATGTAATGAACTAATATGGGATCCTCATACTGGCATTCTTTCACCTCAACTACTAATGACGACAATTTGAATTCTGAATGGTAACTCCCATATTGCCCAAGTCCATTAACCGAACTCCTAGGCTAGCTAACTACTGAAGCCCACGAGCTAATTCTCTCTTCTCTGGCTGGATATCACACAAGCTACCCATAGATGTACAGCTAAGAGCATTAGCTACAATGTTCTTTCAAATTAA
The DNA here is from genome assembly GCF_029784015.1 of Lycium ferocissimum. NCBI lineage: Eukaryota > Viridiplantae > Streptophyta > Magnoliopsida > Solanales > Solanaceae > Lycium > Lycium ferocissimum. Next base: position 12,253,646 of record NC_081348.1, read on the forward strand.
ATCCCACAAAAAATACTGAAAAACCAATGAAATTAAAGATATTACTTTAAGCTCTCTTTTTTCTTCCAAAAGATGCTTGTTAAGAAATACTCTCAAGGTCAGTTAATGAAGTTTTTTATGGAATCTACATTGTAATAGTCTTTTCATGTTGAACTTAACTATTTATAAAATATTGATTATCCCGTATTTAGCAAAATATTTTCATATTAAAAAAGTAAAAAATATATGTTTTGCAATTGTTAAGTATTTTTACAGTTTAGAGATCAAATTGTATTTTCTTTAACTATAGTTTTTTCAAACATTTTCAGAACATATATAAAAATAACGTTTTATAGTTCCTCTTTTTCTATAGTTATTTATTAGATAAATTTTATGTTAAAAGAGTGCACACGTAAAATTCTATTAATTAACTACTGTACCCTGGAATTTATTTTTCGATTGAGATGGAAGGACTATAATTTACGTTATTGATACCTTTTTAAAGTATTTAACAATGATATAAGTTATTTTCGTTTATTT